>NW_009921359.1:9634-19201 GCF_000696875.1 Nestor notabilis | reverse complement strand
GCCCACCTCACAAGCGTGTCCAGGTCCCGCTAGATGGCATCCCTTCCCTTCAGCATATCAGCCGAGCCACACAGCTTGGTGTTGTTGGCAAACTTGCTGAGGGCGCACTCAATCCCATTGTCCATGTCACCCATAAAGATGTTAAACAACACAGGTCCCAACACCAATCCCTGAGGGACACCACTCGTTACTGGTCTCCATGTGGACATTGAACCGTTGACCACAACTCTTTGTGTGCAGCCATCCAGCCAGTTCTTTATCCACCAAGTGGTCCATCCATCAAATTGGTGTCTCTCCAATTTAGAGACAAGGAGGTCATGTGGGACAGTGTCGAATATTGCTATGGAAGTAAAAGTTTAGCTCCCTGTAATTCTTAGGAGGTGATGGGGCTACAGCAAAGCACTAGGCAGAGTTCATTCCAATTGTACCTACAAGGTTAACTGTGTGTGATGCATCTCTGACAGCTTCTTTGTTAACACCAACTGCATCTAAAAGATCATGGAGGAAATATGGAAACCCTGAGATGACAGAGTTTGCTCAGCTCCAAGGCTTTTGATTTACTACAAGAATCTTGCAAAGCAGTCCTTCCATCAGCTATACCTGTTTTTTCCCCTCTAAAAGCATTTCTCAATAGAAATGGCAGTTTGCTTTAAAATGTCCCAGTACATTTTTTAAGACATTGTACTGTTTTTTATTGTTTCACATATGAAAAGGTATGGATTCTATGGGAATGGCTAAAGATTAGTATTTATTATGAACTAGTTCTGAAGTTCAAGTTAAAAGTTCCATGTTTTAAAAATCCCATTCTTTATTATTATATGCTGTTCTTACAGGTATAGGAAAAGTTTCCTTTTACAGCAGCTGCTCTTTAATGCTAAAGGTCTATAGCATGATTTTCAAGATTTATTTATCTTGCAAGGACAAGAATAAAGAGGGCTGGTTTTTTTAAACAATCCCTTTCTAGACAATAAAGTGCTTACAATACCATTCTTCATTTTAATATTACTTTTTTTTCTTCTTGATTGTCATTTCATTATATTTTAGAACTCACTGAATGGGTGATATTTTCTGTTTGACATGCCTGTTGACAGGAAATGAGTCATCTACCTAGACTTAACTGCCTCCATTAGGTGACAACCCATACCTGTGGTGATTCCATCCTGTAAGGAAACCTCTATCGCTAATTTCACCTTTCCAGTGTATTCCCAAACTGGAGTGAGAAGCATCACAATTCACTTTTTTCTAGATGTGTTTTTTCCCACTTGGATGTTAGAATTTTGTTGGCCACGTTTTTTCTTAATGAATTGGCACCCAGACACATGACTCATATTGCAATTGAAAATTAAATAAGTAGCCAATAAAGTTTAATTATAAATTAGAGTACAAAACGCCATAATTGGAAATTAATTTCCATCACCTAACCATTTCTGATCTCCTTATATGAGGAAAGGCTGGGAGAACTGGCTGCTCCTTGACTGAGGATCAATTTAATATCTGTCTTCAACTATCCAGTGAGTAGTTACAGAGAAAATGGAGGCACTGTTCTTGGTGGTATACAGCAAAAGGACAAGAGGAAACAGCTAAAAGTTGCAGCAAGGGAAATTCCAACTACATAGTGAGGAAAAAATTCATCACAAAGAGGGTGACCCAACACTGGAACAAGAGGCAGAACCTTCACCTTTGAAAACATCAAACAACATCTAAGGAATGTCTGAAGTACCTTCATGTTAGTTTGGAGATGGCTATCCTTTCAGCAAGGAGTGGGACCAGATAACCACCAGATGTACATCCCAATCTCAGTTATCCTGCAGGTCTGTTCAATATTTCTATATTGGATTTGGTTCTTTTTTGACATCTCCTGCCCATTTCCATCATTACAAAATACAAAGAAGACTTTATGATTAGCTTATGGGTCTGCCTTCTTGTATGGATAGTCCCTGAGGTGAGCTGCTCCAGATCTGGCCTGATCCACAGCACAGCAGCAGATCTAGCACACATAGGTATTTCCTGAGGCAGGGAAATGCCAAGGCAGGGGAGAGACCCACCTGGAGCTGGCAGCTCTCACAGGAGACACTTAGACTTCTTATTTTTCCCATATACTACACAAACATGCTCAAATCAACTATTACAGAAGAACCTCTTTGTTCTGGGTTCAGCTACAGCAGTCATGTTTTCTCCTTCTTAGTAGCTGGTGCAGTGCTGTGGTTTTGACTTTCAGCCTGAGAACAACGTTGATAACACCGATGTTTTTAGTTCTTGATAAGTCATGTTTACTCTGACCAAGGACTTTCTCAGTCTCATGCTCTGCCAGGGAGGAGGGGAAGTCGGGAGGAAGCAGAGACAGGACACCTGACCCAAACTGGCCAAAGGGGTATTCCATACCACAGCACGTCATGCCCAGTATAGAAACTGGGGGGAGTTAGCCGGAAGACCCAGATCGCTGCTTGGGTCGGGCTGGGTATTGTTCGGTGGGTGGTGAGCGGTTGTGTCCGCTCCCCTTGTTATTTCCCTTATCATTATTATTATTGGTGGTAGCAGTAGTGGTATGTGTTATACCTTAGTTACTGGAGTGCTGTTATCTCAACCCGTGGGAGTTACATTCCTCCGATTCTCCTCCCCATCTCTTCGGGAGCGGGGGGAGGAAGAGGGGGTGAGTGAGCGAGCGGCTGCATGGTTCCAAGTTGCCGGCTGGGCTTAAACCATGACAATCTTGAATTCCTCAAGTCCTGAGTTAATTACCTTATCCTGTCTGAACTTCTATCATAGCCAGTCAATGCCAAATCTTCCCATTTACATCAGTGAAGCATGGCAGAGAACTATTTCATTTAAAAGCTTCTAAACACAGTATTCAGGATTCTTCAGAGCAAAAAGGCAATGTTAGTGGGATTTTCATATGATTATCATGAGATGAAGTCCTGACATAGAAAAGCTATTAGAAATTTATTATTCTTACTTATTGGACAAAGCAAACCCACAAGATTCTCTGTTTTCTCTGAGGAAGGTTTTATATGACACAGCAGTTGAAATAGCTGCTGGAAATAGTTAACACAAGAGGTACTGAGAGACAGAACTGAGCTTCTGGGAAGTAAAAACTCTTAAAAGAAAGTATCAATTTTTATGTGTATGCCACTCTATTCCACACTGATATTATGTTTAGTTTCAGTAACATACAACTAAGATAAAGAAAACAAAGAAAATGATGTCAGTAGAAGAAAAAGAAATATAGATGAAAGTAAAGGTTGAGGAGAGTTAATGTTAAATAGTAAATGATATCTGCTGACATGAAAACCAGTTTATAAGGTAAAACTAAATTATTCCAAGGAAAACAGAGACAACCCAGTTCAAAACTCCATTGTTAAAGCAAATCTCAATCAATCAAATGATTAATTCTATGTTTGCAATGTGTCAGTTACAAAAGGCAACAACCAGAATCAATGGTGTATAATTTGTCATCTCATTGTCAAAGATTGTTGACAGGCAAAATACCAATGAAACTAACAATTGTTGGGTAGAAAAAAATTAATATTCTGCTCCATGATAATTTTCTTTCTTTAAAGAGACAGTCCTTCAATCAAATTACAGTTTTGCCCTTCCAAGTGCACAATAAATCACTAATATATAGAGATGTTCACAGAAATCTTTAAGTAAATTTATTCACTTACATACATTTGTAACTTTACATGCTGTGCTTTACTAGCCTTTATAGATATTCCTGTTTGAATAAAATTTCTATCAAGTATTTTATATTATATTGTGAGGTTTCACAAATTAATGTAACTGTATTTGGATCAATGAAAAAGCAAACATGATAAACTAGGAAGGCTTCCGTAATTTCTCTATTATTTTAGGAAATCAGAGTCTTGAATATTTACTCATGTCTCATCTAAACATATATAAATAGTCTTTGTTAGTGCGTATGAACTAAACAGTATTTGGACAGACTCTTCTCAGTGGTGACAGGTGATAGGATGAGAGACAACAGACATAAACCAAACCACAGGAAGTTCCACCTGAATATGAGGAAGAACTTCTGTACTGTGATGGTGACTGAGCATTGGAATAGGTTGCCCAGAGAGGCTGTGACATCTCCTTCCCTGGATATATTGAAGAGCCATCTGGACACAGCCCTGAGCAATATGCTGTAGGTGACCCTGCTTGAGCATGCATGTAGGCGACCCTGCTTAACCATGCATGGTCTGCCCAGGAAAGCACTATTTCATTAAAGAAATGAGAGAAAGCTAAGCCTTAGTTGAAATAGGACCAGCAGTGAAAGAAGTTGAAGACTAATGTTGTTTAGCAGGGGCATAGTAGAGCACTTGCCGTTTTAAAGTCCAAGGAGCCCAAGGTCAGGCAACTGTGTTCACTAAACAAACCCAGTTGGGAAAGGAAGATGGGATTATAAAACCCAGCAAAGAGCATAGCTAAGGGTATATTAAAAAAAGGAAAACAACAAGCACCTTATGATACTGATATTGTAGCAGGGCGGTTGCAGGGCGGATGTTTGTAGGAATGATTGTATGCAGTGAATAGGATGTCTATCTTTTGAAGACCAGGAGATGTGAGTATTACGAAATAACTTTGGTAGTTTGATGTAAACTATAACAAGAAATTTTAATCAGATCTTAGCACCTGTGTAATATATCTTATCTACTCACAGTAGCAGTAAGTTCTAGGATTTTTCTCTGCAATGGGTTTTGTTGTCTAACAAGCCCACCTATGTATTAAGGGTTTGAGGGATTTTTTTGCTTGTTTTGGTGGTGTTCTTTTTTATTTTGTTATTGTTGCTTAGTTGTTTTTTGTGGTTTGGGGTTTTTTTTCATTCAAATTAAACGTGCTGGAATAATGCTAAATTTTTAATCGTCTTTAGTTGGATAAATAGTGCACATGAATGCTTTTGGCTGCTGTATAACTATGGACAAGGTAATAAAAAGTCTTAGGTTCATTTTAAAATTAAATGCTGTTAACTAGACAGATTAAGACGTGGGGAAGAGATTTAAAAAACCCAAGAGGCCAGGAGGACCTAGGTAACCATACCAGAATTAGTGTCAGAAATACCAGAATGCGTGTCAGAATATCAGAAATAAAAGAACATATATGGTTGTAGCAAACAAAACTGGGACCAAGGGGGAGGGAAAAAAGCTGTAATGGGTCATTTATTTTGTGGAAAAGGAGAAATAATTTCCCCAATTCTAAGGGGATATTAAGGATTGCAATTATTTGACCAGAGCTGTGGTAACCTGTGGTACAGCCCTGAGCTTGATCACTGCAGTCTAATTAGGACAATTACCCAAACCTGTTGCTCTGACCATAACAAATGTGCTTTTGTGGTCATGAACGTCTATGGAAAGAAGGGGGTGCTTTCTCAATGGTAAAGCACCCAGTTGAATGAAACAAGAATTTTGTTATCACATTTTCAGGGCCTGTTTCGGGTCTAGATCATTCAATCTCAAAATAAATAAAATCAGTGTTTTACCATTTGCTGAAGTATGATGTTGCAAGTGGATTGTGTGTGATACAGATCGCTGAAAATCAAAGTAGCTTGCTCAATGATTTTATATATTTAGATAACACATGTTTGTGAGATAATTGCTTCAGATTCTTTGAAGCTCTGGAGACCATTATTTTCCAGTACTCTGTGTATGTTTACATTGTGTTCTTATTTGTTTTGATTTACCTCTATTATGTGCTTTGGACAATCAGCTATCAGGGTTAAGACTAACGAAAAGAAGACCTGCGACCATGATTGGCATTATACATTTTTAGTGAAGTTGAGTGGCTGCACAGGTTCTCCCTCATTTCTCTGTTTCTATTCTTAAAAATTTTGTAAGCAATAGATATATTTTCACTTGTGATCTGTTTCAAAGAATATTTGCTTAGCAAAACAGGCTGTCAACCAGTCACTCAGTTTGGAAAGTAAAATTATTTTGAATTTACTTTTCCAAGTGCATAGTCTTAAGAAATGTAAAATAGGGTAGCTTTTCAGAGTAATTCAGTGCTTTACTGCAGTGCCTCCACAAATCAGAATTTAACATTTACAACAAAAATATTTGGTCACTGAAGTAGTGGCATTTTTTTCTCTGTATGTATGTGGCTGTTAGGGAGTGGATTTGTATTGTAAAAGTAGAAGCTAATTAAACTGTAAGTGCATAAATCCTTCTAGAATTTGTTAAAATATTAACAATATTTTATTCCACTTCTGATTTTCTTGTATATATTCAAAACTTACATGTCATTAAACTCACCAAAAATAAAAAAAATATTAATTTATGGGAACAAAATTGCTTAAAATTTAGGTCAAATTTATTCAATAGCTTTGCCCCGAAAATAGAATCCATAGAGTCAGAAAACAGAAATAATGGCATCCAGCTATGTTTTTTGTAAGAAATGCAGAGCTTCTGGGAACACTTTTTTTCTGACTATTCCCTATATTCATGTTACCTGAAGCTGGAAGTAAGTAGAAGATGATGGTCTTTGTATTGGAGCTGCCTCTTCCTCACTGGCTGTAGCAGAGTTCTACCAGCTCTACCAAAAAAGAAATATCAAAGGATTTTCTACAGAGGGAACTGTTTCCCTAAAATAAGTATGACCTTGCTGACTCAAGGGGTATCAGAGACATAACTCATGAAATGAAACAATGCTCCGTGTGCTAATGCCATATAAGCAGTAAGGCTTGACTGGTTAACCTGCAAATCTTTGTTTTTATCGGCTTAGACTGAGACTGTCTCGAAGTCATCCCAAGCTTGTCCTTTCCCTCAGTGTGGCATAGAAATAAAAAGTGCCCAGCTCTGCTCATGCAGCTCATCTGAGGCCTGAATTCTGAACAATCTTGGTGTTTGCTTTGTTCTAAAAAGCCAGATGTTGGAACCCTATTTTGAAGCCACTGCATCTTCTTTCATTGGCCTGACAGACCTGTTTGAATTACTGGTGTGACACCCTAGGAACAAAAGCAGTACCAACTGAGTAAATATTCTCTTCTCATTCTTAAAGGATGATACAAGTTGTTGAATAAGTAAAATTCATGACCCGTACACAAGAGCTGTGTTTTCTAACTGTGACAGGAGGAAAAAAAGAAAAAGAGCTATTGGTTTCAGTTTCCCAAAATAAATACCGGGTTTTTATAGAAGCTGCAGGAAAAGAACAAAGGAGCTAAAGATCATAAGACAGGTCACAGCATACTCTGGAAGACAAGCTATTAAAAACATAAAAATATGTCTTTCTGCAGTTTTTCCAGGTCATTTTCCCTTCACTCATTATAAGTAGTAGCATTTACACAAAAATAGGATTTTGGTTTCTCAGGAGTTTATAATTATCCTCTTGAAGTCATAATCCTGGCTTCTGCGGTAATTAGGTTTTCCACAAGATTTCAGTGGTTCTTTCAAGGTGAGCATGGGTCAGGCTATAATCCAATAATGTCATCCCAACAGCATCATTAAGACCAAATTTTTCCAGTATAGGAGCCTAGAAATCGCATATAAGGATGTATATGAGTCTGTTGTTATGTCCACATGTAGGCAGCAGTAAGTTGACTTTTTTAATTGCTGATGCTGACAACTCTTATGTGTTAGAAGCTTAGCATTCCTGAAAATGTCATTACTTACCAATGTGTCCAAATCTAAACTTTTTTATTTTTTATTTTTTTTAAATTGTGACCTACTTAAACAGGAGCTGTAACTCAATTGTGAGTATGAGAGGGCTCCACAGTAGGAACTAATCCATTTAATCCAGAAACATAACAGTCATTCCAGACTCATTTTGAAAATACTGATAACCTTATCTTTCATTAAGTAATTTAAAAACTGAATACTGAATGTCATCTAATTGAAGCTTTGCATCAAAGTCTTGCTGGTTTTGGAGATACCTTGGTTTTCCACTTATTTCTGTACAGATGAACTCTATGGTGCTACTTCCCAAAAAGAAAAAATTAATGGGCCATGTGGGTATGGCAGAATATTTACCAATTCAAAAATCTAATCTAATATTATCACATCACATACCTGTACCTTAATTTTCTATATCTAAATGAACTTTCAGTTGACATAAGTGACAGGAAAAATTGAGCAGTGTGTTAAGCATGTGTGATTTCAAATGCCTGTCTGTTGCAAGTAGTATGCATTTATTTTTGTATGTAAACAACTTTCTTACTGGGTATTTTTGGTTTCTCATTCAAATTCAGAGTTTTCAGTAATCTTCCCATGACCTTCCACTGCAGTTATGGAACAGTTATGTGTGAAGGATGCCACCATTTTAGTATTATATACTTGATTTTCAATAGCCTAACATGACACATAGGCAAAAAATCCGTAAAGAGAACCATGCTGCCATGTACAGTTTTACCTACTTTTTCTGTTCTCTACTGTTTGTCATTAGACTATTCTGGGTCCATTCTGGGCTGTATTAAAACATTCCTTCAGGGTGGCAATTCTTTTTAGATGACCTATTTACATTAACAATGGCTTGGCACCAAAACTCATTATATAATACTCCTGCTCAGAATTCATAGGAAGTACAGGGGCTGAATTTGACTTGGAGATTATCTTGGAAAATAACAGAATTAGGAGAGCTCATTTGTATTTCTGCCTTATTATAAGACAGATATAGATTACATAATATAAAGAATGCTTTACGTCTATTGAACAGCTCTGAAGCTGTTTGAATCTGATATCACTTCCATGAATAACACACGTTATTTTATAAAAATACTCTGAAAACCACTGCCCCATCCCTGGAAAATAAAAGCTAGTGAGAAATAATTCCTGATAAGAATATACAACCATTATTTATCGTGTGAAAGATAAAATTGAGTGGCACTGTTTTATAGAATCATAACATCTTTGTTGGAGATATGGACAGTGGGATTGAGTGCACCCTCAGCAAGTTTGCTGACAGCACTAAGCAGCTGGCATGCTGCAGCCCAGGGATACCATCCAGGGGGCCCTTGACAGGTGCAAACTGCATGAACTTCAATAAGTACAAGCGCAGGGTCCTGAACATGGGTTGCAGCAATACCAAACACAAATACAGGCTGTGTAGAGACTGGACTGAGAACAGCCCTGAGGAGAAGGACTTGGGGGGGTCTTGGCTGACAAGAAGCTCAACATGACCCAGCAATGTGCACTCACAGCCCAGAAAGCCAAGCTGGGCTGCATAACAAGTGTGACCAACAGGTTGAGGGAGGTGGTTCTCCACCTCTGCTCTGCTCTCTAGAGACCCCAACTGCAGTACTGCATTCAGCTGTGAGGCTCCCCACACAAGAAGGACATGGGCCTGTTGGAGAGCATCCAGAGGAGGGCTGGAGCACCTGTCCTGTGAGAACAGGCTGGGAGAGTTGGGCTTGTTCAGCCTGGAGAAGAGAATGCTCTAAGGTCTCCCTGGAGAGAGAGAGCTAAAGGGGGTCTGCAAGAAATCCAGAGAGGGACTTCTACAAAGGAAAATGGATGATGGCTTTAAACTGAAAGAGAGTAAAGTAAGATTAGATATTAGGAAGAAATTCTTTACTGTGAGGGTGAGAGGCACTGGCACAGGCTGCCCAGAGAAGTTGTGGCTGGCCCCTCCCCGGTAGGGTTTAAC
>NW_009921359.1:2564-9603 GCF_000696875.1 Nestor notabilis | reverse complement strand
TTGGGAGGGGTCTTTGAGAGCCCTGGTCTGGGGGAAGGTGTCCCTGCCCATGGCAGGTGGGTTGAAACTAGATGATCTTTAAGGTCCCTTCCAATCCAAACCATTCTATGAAAAAGGATTTTAAGATGAAGAAGAGCAATAGGACTATTCAATAACACAGTTACGTATTTAACACTTTTTTTTTTTTGTCATGCAATTATTTGCTCTTTTTTCTTCCTTTAAATAGCTGTGTATTTCCTGATCTTTTCAGAATGTTTTCTATGTGTCATAGTACATCAGCTTTTCAAATTCATTGGGAATTCTGGTCTACAGTAAAATTTTACTTGATAACTTATCTTTCAGTGAAAAATATTCAGCATGTACAATGTCTATGCAAGAATTGTGATTCATTTTTTCAAGTATACTTTAAGTCTTATTAGAAAATCTAGAGACTTCAAAAATTAATCAGAAGAAAGTTTGGCATAAACTTTAAAATGAAGTTTTTTAATTGTACATTTACTGTATCTATACTTGATTACTTCTAATCTCTTCACCTAAATGTTATCAATTAATATTTTTAGATGAATATTCTTCATATTAGGATGATTTTCAGTAATTATCCCAGTTACTTATGCAGTTACTGCAGACTTTATAGTTTTGAGTTTTCTAGAAGGTGCTGAGCAGTCTGGCCTTGATCCAACAAAGTGATTAAGCGTCTGCTTAACTTTAATCACAGAAGTAATCCTACTACGAATTTTGCAGGATCAAGCCTTTCATCAACCAGTCTTTGAGCAAGTGTTTGTTTTTTCCCTTGGTTTGTTTTTTGCTTTATGTTCCTCAAGTCAACTCCTTCAGAAATAACTTTTTTTTTTTTTAACTCTATACATTGATCAAAATCCTAAGTGAACATTGTCTTCACTATGATGTCAAAGCTGACTGGTGGGATCAAGCATGACTAACTTGGATGTTTTTTCCTCATTTAACTTTTTACTGTATTTGTGCAAGAAGAAGATTTAAGAAACTATTACTGCTTTGAATCCCAGGAATAGTCAGGAGATAACTGTAGAATAATGTAACAGAACTTTAGATTATATTTTTACACTTACTCTATTAAAATCCAGCAGAATTATGTAAGATTTACTATTGAGATTTATACTTCACATTTTGTTTTCTCTTGTTAAAGCCACACAAAGCAATTGAACACAGGTACTTGCTGCAATACATTTTTTTTCTCTGAAAGTTTCTGCATGAAAGGGAACTGCCTCCAGGTTATTGTAAGACTTGTCCAATGAATTTTCTGGATGCAATGTCCACATTATTTGCAGGCAATCTAGGCAAAAATTATATTGGTGTCAAACGTATGATCTGCACAGATATAACGCCTAAGAGAGCAGGCATTATAGCAATCAGTCTCTTTACCCAGTGTCACATTAACAGATCACCACAGATGCAACTAGCTGCACTGACAGATATGTACCCTGGACACCAAAGATGATCTACTCTATGAGACTGTAGTTATGTACAGAAAATATTACTGTTCAAATACAGGATTCCTTTAAAAGCAAAAAAGCACCTTAGTATGGGGAAGAGAGGGAAGAAAACAGGTAGAGTACTTTGTGTTTTCCCCCATACAGAACCAAGATATGGCTGGAGTCTGTAAAGAGCCAAGTCTCAGACATTAAACTGCATCTCCAGTTAAGGTATTGCTAGAGAGCAGTCTAGTTGTCAGTCCCTTGCACAGGCTGAGAAAAGTAGGCAGAGCAGGAAGCATGGAGGACTTCAGGATCCCAAGGATGTGAGGAACCTTGTCTAGTCTAGTGGGCTTTTTTTTCCACAATGTCTAACCTAAGCCTCTGTCCTGGTTTAAGCCCAGCCAGCAACTTGGAACCACGCAGCCGCTCACTCACTCCCCTCCTCTTCCTCCCCCCCCCCGCTCCCGGAGGGATGGGGAGGAGAATCGGAGGAATGTAACTCCCACGGGTTGAGATAACAGCACTCCAGTAACTAAGGTATAATACAAACCACTACTGCTACCAATAATAATGATAAGAGGAGTAACAAGGGAAAAGGACACAACCGCTCACCACCCGCCGACCGATACCCAGCCCGACCCGAGCAGCGATCTGGGTCTTCCGCCTACCTCCCCCCAGTTTATATACTGGGCATGACGTGCTGTGGTATGGAATACCCCTTTGGCCAGTTTGGGTCAGGTGTCCTGTCTCTGCTTCCTCCTGGCTTCCCCTCCTCCCTGGCAGAGCATGAGACTGAGAAAGTCCTTGGTCAGAGTAAACATTACTTAGCAACAACTAAAAACATCGGTGTTATCAGCATTGTTCCCAGATTGAAAGTTAAGAAACAAAGAACTGCACCAGCCACTAAGAAGGAGAAAAAAAGACTGCTGTAGCTGAACCCAGGACAGCCTCTCAAAATATATTTTTCAACCATTGCCTCTTTGTATATCATTTGACACAACACAAGAGTTTGGTTCTGTTACCTTCTAACTACTGTTTCGAGTAGGTAGCAAGATTTTTCCATTAACTTCCTTTTTACAAGACTAAACAAGTCCAGCCCAAAGTTTCTCTTCACTGACCATCTATGCCCTGGTGATCTTGCTAGCCCTCTACACATAATATTGTAACTCCTAGATGCAATATTCTAGTTGAGGCCTCACAACCAGCAAGTAGATGGGATAGTAATTCCCTTCAATCTGTTTGCTGTGCTCCTCCTAATGTAGCCAGTATGGATTCTGCTTTGTAATAGGAGTGCTCTATTGGTTCTTATCTAATTCAGCACCCACTGTAACCCAACTTCTCAGACCATATGGAGTTATTTTGCCTCGGATGGCATGGTGTTTTTCTTAATGAACATTTGCAGATTTCACTTAGTCTAATCTACAAGTTTTTCAAGCTCCCTCTGGAATGAAGGGTCAGGCTCCCTTTACCTTAGAGTGCAAATTTTCTCACAAAGCACTGTGTGTGATCACTGTTCTGCAAACAGGCAGGGTGCTCAACAAAACTATTGCACACCAGCCATATAACATGCACAGTTTATTGAACAAGCACACTAATGTAAACCATTTATGTATCTATATATAGTAAACAAGCAAAATAAAACAAATAAGGTATGTGTAGCATACAGGAAAATTAGCAATGCACCAAATCATTACTGCATAGAGAGAACGGTGATTAAAAAGACATACACCACCAAGTACCACCTAATCTTCCTCACGCAGGCCCACACTTCAAGCTGGGAAGCCCCAGTGCAGCTGATGCCAGGAGTCTCAGGTAATTGGGAAAATTCCTATGTGGTGCATCCACCCACTGATGAGGCTTTGGATTCAGCTACGAGAGGGTCCTGCTGTTACGTTCTTAGAAACACAGCTGACCTTATGCCAGATCTGCAACTGTTTACTCATGTGGCCATGCAGTTTCTCATTATTTCACTATTTTCGATGCCACAAGCATTGGCCAGGCACCTTGGTGAGGCCAAAGGTGAAGAACAGCTGCACCCTTATGTTTTCCTGCCTCTTTCCAACAAATAGTCACAATGATCATAAATATATATACTTTATCGAATGCACTTTGTTATGCTTTTCACAGTCATGAGTGGGAACCAACTCTTTGCTAGGTTCCCACCCATTACAATCACCCAGACAACTTTTGAAGATGTTGGACATTATGGCTCTTGGCACAGACACTTAGAGTACTTGACTCTAAGTTACCACATGACCACACAACCGTTGATCACTGCTGCTTGAGTGTGGTGGTGCAGCCAATTTTCTTACTAAACTGGGTGCTTATTCAGTGCATACATGCAGCTATCAAATAACAGCACTGAGGTAGACTGCGTGAAAACCTGTACTAAAATAGAAGTATCCACTATTCACCCTTCACCCACCCAGCCAGTCAGGAACAGCTTGACTTTCCTATATTCACGCTGATATTTTCTCATCATTTACTTGGAAGTGGATTCCAAGGGGATGTGTCCCATGATCTTTCCAAGGAGAAAGGTCAAGTTGTTGAGCTTGTAGTTCCCTAGGTCCTTATCGTTCATTTTTAAGACAGTATCCTGTGCCATGGGATTAGGGGGGGAATGGGTGAGTGGCTGCATGATACTTAGTTCCTGGCTGTGTTTAATCCAAAACAGATAGACATATTTCCAGTTGCCAGACCTCTTCTGATTGCTGCAGTTTTCCATACATGGTAAACAACATTCTTACAATTATGTTGTCCACCTCTTCCAACAGTCTCAGGTGAATCCCATCTGGTACTTGGATCTACATATGTCCAACTGTTTTAGAGATGTAGAGAAGTACGAGAATTGCAGCAAGGCTGCTGGTGCAAGTCATGATGAGACATGGAGAAAAGGCTAGACTAAAACTGTTTTCCTCCTTTACCTGTATACAAAGGTGGGAATTTTTTCATTACTTAAAAACCTAGTAGAAAAATACTGCACAATTTTGTGCCTAACTTTTACAGGCTTGGCATTTAAAATCTTCATGTATATTGAATGTACAGTGAAAATGATCAAAGATATACAGAGCATGTTTTGAATGCAGTATGATTTGCAGCCTTTAGCAATTTACACAAGATAGTTCTGAAGTCTTCAGGTGAATCCCTGAAGTTTTCTTTTACTTAATCCCTTGAAACCTACATTCTTATATTCATACTTGCCTGCTGATCATTTGCTCTTTTCTCGAAGCTTATCCTTTGGGCTAGAACTATAGCTAACAAAAACTGAAGTCTCCATTTTGTGCAAATTAAGGATCTGTTCCACAATGTGGTCATACAAATATTTTCTGACTAGAAATGTAATCTGACTACCTGTGATTGATAACATTAAAATAGTACAGCACTTAGTGGAGATCATGCACTACTGCTTACAGAACTTTTTATTGCTTCTTCAAATTAAATGTCTTTTAATTGCTCAAAGTATCTTCACAATAACTTTGCTTTTCAGATAAATTTTACCTCTAAGTTCATATAATCTTCCTTATTTCTCAGTCTTCCTACAGGTTAAATCTCCAGCCTTCATTTTCTGGGTGCTTTACTCACTTCACTGTATTAGGACATGGGTTTTATAAAGGAAGCTTCACCCTTTTGTAAGCACTAACAATTCTATTGCATTTCAGTAGGTCTATCTTTGGTTGACTCAATACATGAAACTAAAAAGCCCAAACCCAAAAACAAAAAAAACCCACAAAACAGGAAGATGAAAAACGGTAAAATGGAAGTGAACAAAAAAGTCATTTGGGTTCTTTTTCAAGAAGTGTTATTATTTGCCTCAAAACAAGAGTATGCAAGCCATTTTTTAATTTTTTTTTGATCTGAAGTATTCATAGTTATGTCATTTCCTGGAGGCTGCATACTTTGCTGTGCAATGAAGAGAAACAGAAAGGAGTTGGACTATGCATTGCTGTAACCAAGAAACACACCCCCACAATAGGAGAAGGCTTATAGCAGATGGGTGTAGCTGTTGGGCTTTTGAAGGTCAGGGAAGAATATAGGAAGTAAGCACAGCTGTTGAAAAGAAAGTGCAACACAAGGGGGATCTGAACTAGCCAGAGCAATATGAGGGAAGTGTATATGTCACTGAGCCCAACACAAAGTATAAAAAGGGAAAAAGAAGTTAAATGAGCTTTGAAGAGAGCAAGAGCCTGGAGTTGACTTCAACTCACAGATTCCTGCCCAGTGATTGGAGAGGCCCAGCATCGTGATGGTTAGCATCTAGAAACCAGTAGTAGCAATCGTGTTTGTGTTGTGGTTCAACTGTATATTGATTGCAATTTCTATATTATGCTTGTGTTGTGATTTCAGTATGGTGCTCTACCACTCTTCTGAATCAAAATCCATTGTGAGTCCCCTGCCAAACAGCCTCAAATAAGTTAACTTGGTTTTAAAGATATCCATGTAGGATATCTAAAAGAACCGTATAGAGAGCTCTGAACTATGGCAATTGCTGAAATAGTTCTTGTTTGGCACTAACTGGATTTTACCTCCAGATATCTTAAGTGCTTTGACATTGCGTGCAGGACCTTAAAGACACACCTAACATCTGAATCCTGATATAGCTGAGGTATAAGCTATTCAGTGACCATGAAGAGAAGTCCCTCCGAGCATTCTTCTTAAACTGGATATTTTGTCCCACTGAATGTCCTTGGTGGTGTGTTGAGGACCAAACTCCTAACTCATCCAAGGTTTCCAGGAGGTTTAACACTGCCTACAAACTAGTTTTATCAGAATCTAAATCAGAATTACTGAGGTGAGTCTCTCCAGAGAGGACGCCTTCAACACTGGAGCGGGGGGAAGCTCAGTGTCCCAGAGCCTCAGTTTGGAGCGGCAAGAGCTACCGAGGGAGCCTCAAGTCCTGGAGAGGATTTCCCAGGAGCTCAGTTTGGGAGCGAAAAGAGCTCCCGAGGGAGCCTCAAGTCCTCGACAGGACTTGCCCAGGAGCCAGCGGCTCCACTGACACGAGCAGGGACTCACAGGGACAGAGCCAGGAGTGACGGCACCAGCCCTCAGTGGGTAAAAACCCACCCCAGGGAGTGCGAGTGACCAGGAGCGCCACGAACAGGGTGGGCAAACAGGGTGTGGCGCAGCAGTTGGCACAGGCAGCGTGAGCAGGCAGTGAGCAGGCAGGTGAGCACTCGCCTCAGGAGCAGGGCCTGCTCTGGCGCTGCTGTGGCTGCCCCAGAGGTGGCCAGCGCAGGCAGCCAGACAGAGACGATGAGAGGGGAGGCTGCAGCTCAGAGCTCGGTGTGTAGAAAGTGCCTTGGCTGGTCTCTTAAGGCAAGGGTGCACAACTGACAGGGCTCGATGTGCGCTAGTGGAGGACCTCCAGCAGCAGGTGGCTGAGCTGCGGGAGGCTGTTGGTAAGGTAAAAGATGCCAAGGACGCTGAGGGAAAGCTGGGCTGCTCGCTCCAGGGCCAAACCGTGCAGTGGCCACAAGCGTCCATCATGACTCACACAGGGAAGAAGGAGGGCAGTAACCCAGGAAACTGGGAACTAGTAACAAAAAAAAAAAAACAACAAAAAAAAGAAGGAAGAGGCCAATAAGAAG
>NW_009921359.1:662-2176 GCF_000696875.1 Nestor notabilis | reverse complement strand
AGTGATAGGCTGGAGAGTATGGAACTCTGTCTGGGGACAGGTGATGAGTCAACAGAGAGCTTATGGATCAGGGTCAAAGGGAGAACAGCAATAGGGGACTACTGTGGGCATCTGCTACAGACCGCCTGACCAGGAGGAATCTGTGGATGAAGCACTCTACAGGCAGATAGGAGCAGCCTCACGCTCGCAGGCCCTTGTCCTCATGGGTGACTTCAACCATAGAATCATAGAATCATAGAATAGTTAGGGTTGAAAAGGACCTTAAGATCATCTAGTTCCTACCCCCCTGCCATGAGCACACTAAACTATGTCGCCCAAGGCTCTGTCCAGCCTGGCCTTGAACACCTCCAGGGTTGGACCATTCACAGTTTCCTTGGGCAACCTATTCCAGTGCCTCACCACCCTCACTGTGAAGAACTTCTTCCTTATGTCTAACCTAAACTTCCCCTGTTTAAGTTTAAACCCATTACCCCTTGTCCTACCACTACAGTCCCTCATGAAGAGTCCCTCCCCAGCATCCTTGTAAGCTCCCTTCAGATACTGGAAGGCTACTATAAGGTCTCCACGCAGCCTTCTCTTTTCCAGGCTGAAGAGCCCCAACTTTCTCAGTCTGTCTACTGGAGGGATGGGACAGCCCAGCACAAGCAATCCAGGAGGTTCCTCGATTGTGTGGAAGACAACTTCCTCTTGCAAGTAATATAGGAGCCAACAAGGAGAGGTGACATGCTGGAGCTCACATTCATCAACAGGGAGGGGCTGGTTAGAAATGTGACATTCCAGGGCAGCCTTGACTGTTGCAACCATGAGATGGTCGAGTTTGAGATCCTCAGAACAGTGAGAAGAGCATGCAGCAAGCTCACTGCCCTGGACTTCAAGAGAGCAGACTTTGGCCTCTTCAGGAGCCTGCTTGGTAAGGTTTCATAGGATGTAGTCATAGCGGGCAGGGGGGCCCCAGACTGCTGGTTGATATTCAAGGGTCACCTGCTACAGACTCAGGAGGGTTGCGTCCCAAGTAGAAGGAAGTGCGGCAGGAGGGCCAGGAGACCTCCATGGATGGATAAGGAGCTGCTGAGGAAACTTAGAGGGAAAAAAGGAGCTTATAGAAGGTGGAAGCGAGGGCAGGCATCCTGGGAAGATTACAGGAACGTTGTCTGGGAAGCCAGGGACCAGGTTAGGAAAGCTAACGCCCAGACAGAATTAAATCTGGCAAGGAACGTCATTAAAAATAACAGGAAAGGCTTCTATAGGTATGTAGCAAATAAAAGACAGACTAGGGACAACGTAGGCCCTCTCCGGAAACTATCAGAGAAGTGGCTACCCTGGATTTGGAGAAGGCTGAAGTTCTTAATGACTTCTTTGCCTCAGTCTTCACTACCACACCACCTAATTCTTGGAAGGCAAATGCAGGGACTGTGAGAATGAAGATTTTAGGCCCACTGTGGAAGAGGGTCAGGTTCGAGACCACTTTAAGTACCTGAATGTGCACAAGTCCATGGGACCTGATGAAATCCATC
>NW_009921359.1:0-624 GCF_000696875.1 Nestor notabilis | reverse complement strand
AAATCATGGCAGTCAGGTGAAGTTCCTGATGACTGGAAGAAGGGAAATATAACCTCCATTTTCAAGAAGGGGAAGGTGGAAGACCTGGGGAACTACAGATCAGTCAGTCTCACCTCTGTGCCTGGCAAAATCTTGGAGCAGATACTTCTGGAAAGCATGCTAAGGCACATGAAAAACAATGAGGTGGTTAGTGTCAGCCCTTCACTAAGGGGAATTCCTGCCTGACCAATCTGGTGGCCTTCTACTATGGGGCTACAGAACTGATGGACCGGGGCAGAGCAGTTGACTTGTGCAAAGCGTCCGACACTGTCCCACACAAGATCCTTGTCTCTAAATTGGAGAGACATCAGTTTCATAGATCTATCACTCAGTGGATGAAGAACTGGCTGGATGGCCGCATGCAAAAAGTTGCGGTAAACGGCTCAGTGTCCAGTTGGAAAGCAGTAACGAGTGGTGTCCCTCAGGGATCGGTGTTGGGACCTGTGTTGTTCAATATCTTTGTTGGTGACATGGACAGTGGGATTGAATGCACCCTCAGCAAGTTTGCCAACAACACTGAGCTGTGTGGCTTGGTTGATATGCTAGAGGGAGGAGATGCCATCCAGAGGGACCTAGACATGCTTG
>NW_009921358.1:1563-3340 GCF_000696875.1 Nestor notabilis | reverse complement strand
ATATTTTTATTTCCTTATTTTAGGTTAGTTGGATATTTTACTGCCCTAGAGCAAATGAAGTAGACTCTGTAACACAATCCAAACGGAACTTAAATAAAAAAACCTCCAAGTTTTTAAATCCTTGTGTTGAATGTGGGGTTTTTGCCTTCCCTTGACTTTGTGACTGCACAGTTTTATGTACACTGCTATATGGGAAGCATTTAAATGTGGACACACAGAGCTTTGCTGCATTGCTGCCAGCACAGGGCTGCCTCCAGGCCTGGAGTGCTTCCACCCTCCCTTGCAAGCCAGCCCTGGAGCTGCTGAAGCCAGGGCACCTTTTCAGGATTGCCGTGCGGGCTCTTCGTGTTGCCCCTGCGTGGTAACCTCCTACAGCCCAGGGCTTGTACGGGCAGGGCTAGGGCTGTGCTCAGCAGTCTGTGCTGGGGAGGGCTCCTTGAGAGCTGCAATCCGGAGAGTTGCCCTGTGTAAAGGCTCTGGTTTAGGAGATAAGAATCGCACCAGTAAGTTCCCAGTAAGTTGTTGAGTTTTCTTTTCCCCAAGCTGCTACCATGGGAGTTAAGGTGACAAATCAAATGGGTCTGTTTGGTAGTAACCTCGAGTTGAATTATTGGTAGGACTTTAACAGCTCAGTGTTGCCACTCCTAAATGCCAAATCTAGTTTAACTATTTAAAAAAATTTCTAATATTTATGTTGATTTTTTTTTGGTTGCTTATGACTGTAAAATTCATCATGAAGAATTGTAATTTCAGAGAGCAATTTGTTTTGGGTTTGTGTTGATGATACTCTAATTTTTCTTCAGCTAAATATTTTTCATGTTTGGTTGGGTCTTTTTTCCCCTTTAGAGATCACATGGTCTTCTAAAGAAGTCATGGGTAGCTGTTGTAGCTGTCCAGATAAAGAAACTGTCCCAGATAACCATCGAAACAAGTTTAAGGTAAGCAACTGATGTGATCCATAATAAATTATTTTGTTGCTTTCTTGCAGAATAGGTAATTTTTTTTTTTCTGAAAAGGTTAAATGAAAAAAGGGTGAGAACTACTGAACAGTTAGTTAAAACTGCAGAGTTGAAGGTGTCCATGGCTACAGGTTTCTGTTGCCCCTTTGAGAAATCCTCTCTTACCACCAGTGACAAGGATTCTCTAGATGGATAGGCTTTTTTGTGACAGTTTTGATCTTCAGGAAGGAGCAGCAGTCCTGTGCTTTTGTTGGTAGAGCCCTAGCAAGTGTTGTTGCCTCTGTGAGGTTATGGAAGTTAGAAAGGGAGAAATGTGATTGTGGACCTGGATGTGGAGTCAGCAATGGAAAATTTTAGGACTGCTGATTTTATTTGGAGCTCACTACTGATTATAGTATTTTGAGAACTTTTGTCCTTTACTTGGAGAAATTTTATTTATAAATGTGCTTCTGTCCCTCATATCCCTGGAATTTATATGCTTGTGAACACTTGTTCACGTGCTTAACATGCTTAATGTGAAGCTGCTGAAGTCAGTGACTTTAAGTAAGCATACCTTTACGTAGTCACATAAGTCAGATTTGCTTCTGTGCTCCGAACTGTCTCTGTGAGTTGGCAAAGGAATGTAATGCTTCCATAGTGAAAAAAGATTCATGCATTGTCTTAGGGCAACACTGAAATGAGCTTTAAAGCCATGGAAATTTCTGGAAATGTTAAACATTATCAGTAGAAAAGGCTGAAGGATAAAATATTTTTCTGTTTTCTTGCTTTTTATGCATTTGACATCACTTTGTGTAGCTAGTTCCTATTTTCCTCCTCAT
>NW_009921358.1:0-1264 GCF_000696875.1 Nestor notabilis | reverse complement strand
TGGAGGGGGTTTGAACTAGATGACCTTTGAAGGTCCCTTCCAATCCAATCTATTTCTATGAGTGTGAAAATAGACTTTGTCCAGATTGCCTAAAGGATGCAAATAACCTCAAACTGATTTAAAAGCAGAGAGGAGAGATTTAAGCTTTATACACGTTTTCACACAAGGTAATCATAAGATATTTGAATTATTTTTGGTTCTTTGAAAAGGCAGAAAAAAAGTCTAAAACAATGCAAGGCTATACATGTATGTGAAGGAAGCTTTATCTTGGAGCCCCTTATCCTTTTTCATTCCTTTACCCAACTGTAAGTGGGGTTATGTGACAAAGCAAATGTTTTTAGAAACGGGTCTCTAAAAGATTCCATTACCTGAGGTATGTCTTATCTGTACAGAAATATTCGAACATGTACATAAAGCCAGTGTGAAAAATTTAAACTTCCAAATTCTTCTATTTTAAGTTTCTCCTTGGAATTTACAGTAATGTCATGTAGTCTTACTCATATTGCTTTTAAGTATGTAGTACTTTTAATTCTGAGGGGGAAGCAAAGGAACTGGTTTGATGAGGTGTTTTGTGTTTTTAACTTTTACCTCAAGGACTGTAACCAGTATGACAGAGCAGGTGGAGCATATCAGGGAAACAGTAGTAGTAATGGTATTGGTGTTCAAAGAGTACTTACCTAATGCTGTTTAACTTCCTTTTTATAGGTTATTAATGTGGATGATGATGGTAACGAACTGGGTTCTGGCATAATGGAACTAGAACTAATTTTGTACACCCATAAAAGGGACTCTGTAAAATGGCACTACCTGTGTCTCCATCGCTATGGCTGTAACTCAGATCTTTTCTCTTTTGAAAGTGGCCAAATGTGTCAAACTGGACAAGGTATGTGAAATTTTTGTATATAACAGTGCTGAAGACACTTCCCCCCCCCCCCCCCCCCCCCAAAAAAAAAACCAAACAAACAACCAAAAAAACCCCACCCAAAACTATAATTGCCTGTCCTTTGGCAAGAGTTATAAAGGCTATGGTTTTATATGAGAAGTGGTTTCTGGGGGGAGAAATTAAGTTACATTATGAGGAATGGTGTGATGATAAATTGGGGATTTGAGTTATGCATAGTTTTTGGCATTGTAGGTCTGGAGCACTTCCTGCTAGTATGCATGGATAGTTCTGGTCAATTTAGGAGATGGTTTTGACAAGGGAATCCTTCTACCTCAGAGGCTGACTTGACGTTCAGAGAAGGGCAGTGAAACCTGGAACTGT
>NW_009921357.1:0-49859 GCF_000696875.1 Nestor notabilis | reverse complement strand
GTTCATACTGAAGTTCTAGCATGTCTGGTAGAGCAGCACCCAATGGTGGTATGACTTCATTCAGGCCACAATAGCCTACTGTTAGTCTCCACTCTCCATTACACTTTTGCACTGGCCTTATGGGACGATCTGGGAATTCTGGGTAACTCCCCCCAGTTTATATACTGGGCATGACGTGCTGTGGTATGGAATAGCCCTTTGGCCAGTTTGGGTCAGGTGTCCTGCCTCTGCTTCCTCCTGGCTTCCCCTCCTCCCTGGCAGAGCATGAGACTGAGAAAGTCCTTGGTCAGAGTAAACATTACTGAGCAACAACTAAAAACATCGGTGTTATCAGCGTTGTTCCCAGGCTGAAAGTCAAAACCACAGCCCTGCACCAGCTACTAAGAAGGAGAATAAAAATGGCTGCTGTAGCTGAATCCAGGACACAGCCTTTTTGGGTCAAATAATAAAAGTAATGGAGGTCCCCTGGCCAATGTTGCTGCATGATGCTGTCGTGGTTTAGAGATCTCTTCATTGACCAAATGCTCACATTAGAGCATGACAAAACATTCAGTGACCTTAGCAATTAAATGTTAGACCAGTGAGCAATTTTGAACGTCCCATTATAAATTTCTGGTTAATTTTTCTGTACTAGAACTGATCAAAACCTAGGGATTTTTATGAGAAAAATGTCAGAAATACAGCTGCATGTGGTTTTGGTTTGTAACAGAGAATGGCAATGTTACTGTGAATACACAGCTGTGGAAAACAACAGCCTTCTCAAGACAGGAATTACTTCATTATTACTATATTCAATAAGTCTTTCAATCTAAGTGCTTAGATTTAATTAACAGCTGGGAAAAGTGTAAACTTGGCCAGATTTTATTTGCTGAAATGCTGTTTCCCAGCACCATCACACCTCATTTTGATACTTCCCATACAAGATCTTATTTTAGCAAGGCAGGGCATCATTGTTCAGATTCTCAATGTCATGTGAAACAGATATGTTAAAATGGATGGTAAATTCAAGTTGAGGTTAACCTTTTTATTATTTTTTTCCTAAATCATGTCTATAGGATAATTTCTTTATTTCTGGAAGTCTCATCCTCAGTGAACAGGACCATGCAGTGATTAGTCTAGAAACCTGTTGGCTCTGGTCCAGCAAACTGATCCTTATGGAGGAAGACTGAAAGAGAATCAGAGCGGAATCACTACATCTATTGCTACCTCACAGGTGAGTTCAAGATGAATATGCAACATATTCAGTGTAATTTAATATTTTTTATATTATTATTCCAATTAGAGCAAGGAGAACAATTAAATTCTACAAGGAAAGTAGAACTTGGTTTTGCTCTCATTAATAACCAGTGGGATGTAATAAACATGCAGACCACTTCTCTTGAAGGTTCCCCCAGCTGACATGGGACACTTAGGTACGAATGCAGTTTTAACCAGGCAAGAAACAATGACTGTGGGAGTACTGACAGATGCTGTGATTCCCTTAGGCCATAAGGAGTACCACCTCATGTTAGAATGACAGAATAGTGGTGCTTTCTGCTTTTGCTCAATACACAGACTTGTTCATTTGTGACTGCAGACTGACCATTAAACACCAACTGCTGTGGTGTTGATTCACTGGCCTGAGCTCGTTTTGCATCCCTCAGACTGCAGCTCAAAGCAGCTGTGGGAAAGCTCTCCTAGAGCATGTTTGCACCATCTTACTATGGAGGAGTCAGATGTTTACAGGGAGGTGACTGCCATGTGGTTGAAAGGAGATTCTGGGTAGTTAAACTGTGTGTTCTACACCTTTACAGACAAGAAAAGGCTTTAATGTATTAAGGTTTTGTTCTCTTTATGTGTTACTTCTTTTCTTTTTCTTTTTCCTTTTCCTTGAGAAGCAGTCTTTTGAGAGGAATCATCCAAGCCTTTACTCCTTTAAAGTTAAAGGCAGATCTTAGATTTAAAAGCTAAGTATATGCTAACTTTGACAGGAGGAAAAATACAAATCAGTCAGCAATCAATATAAGAGTCTGGCCTTCTGCATTTGAATCCTGTAAGGCACTGTTGCCAGAAAGAGCTCCCTGGTTTGTTTTTAAAACACCTCCTTCCCTCTGTTCCTTCTTCCTTTGAAGTGTATTTCTTTCTCCTACCGTTACTGCTGTCACTGCTAAATTATATATGCCCTCATGTTCTAAAAATTCTGCATCAGCCACAGTATTCAAGCACCACTTTCTTCTGTGGCTTGCAGCTGTATGAAACTCAGATTTTCAAAGCAATTCTGCCTCCTTGAATGCCTTACTACCTTTTACAATGTATCCTCCAAAAAAGGAATATACTCTACTCTGCATGTAGGAATAAAGCAGGCTTGTTCTAGTGCTGCAGTATCTTCCACAACAGAAAGATTTTCTATGGTTCAAGATCAGATTGAGGAAAATCAATCCAAGTAATCGATATAGAATTACACTGTAAAATCAGGGCTAGCTACGGAATTCTTTGAATCTGCTGGAGTATCCAGCTTCTCTCTCACAGCTATACAGATCTTCATTAGCTAAGGTTCCAGTAATATGAAACATGAAAAAAGAAAAGAAAAAAAAAAAAAAGAGTATACTGCTCTGGAAAGGAAGACTTGTGTTACTTGGGCCTAAATATGATCTCACGGTAACCCGCTAACACCCATGGTGAATCCAGTGAAGTTTTGGCTTAATGAGGTTGCAATGAACAGCCACACACTCTTAGAAATAGAAAATTTTTTGTTTCTTTTGTATTTTCCTGTAGTAGTTCACAGCCTAATACAATCAATACGACAATAAGATTTAGAAAAATACAATATCTGCCTATAATCAGGCAATAAAAGGGGGAAAACAAGATAAAGGAAATATGTTTTCCTCTTCTGCACGAGGATAATGGACTCAGTCTTGTGCTGAAACCAACCAGAATATTTTCTAGCAATTCTTTGCTAGATCACTGCAGTTTTCCACTTCCAAGTTAAGCAACTAAATCTAAAGGCAACTCATAATGTAAGATGAGATTGCGACCTGTTAGAAGTGGATTATTGGAAACAGAGCAATTCAAAGAGAAGTTGTTTGAAAAGATGAGATTAAAGGAGCATTGTCAACACCCATCTGTAAATATGTTACTAAGGACCACAAAAGCCACTTCATTGCAAAAACCTAGCAAAGCATCTTTTTACCAGATCCAAATTACATTGAAGTTGGTAAGGGTTTTTACATTGCCCTAAGTAGCCTTCATATCAGGTCCAAAATTAGTGAAAAGACTGCACTCAGGACAGCCATCAGTTGAAAATGCTCTTACATGGGGTAAAGTGTTGTTTTGGTTGTACGGACTACATTATCGACCATCAATACTGGCAAAATGGATGTAACCTTTTCCAAAATACAGCCATGGTTTGGCAGAATAAAATGCTCTTTTCTTTGCTGATTTCCCAGGCGAAAAGAGAGGTACGTCTTTCTTTACTTGCAAACTGTCAGTCATGCTGCAATGAGCACAGACATCATGAGTCACTCTTCTTTGAGCTCTAATCTCTGCTCATGGTGACAAATGAACCTTGAAAATCAATCCAGTTCTGACTCCTCAAAAAAAAAAAACAAAACAAAAAAAAACCCAACAAAAACAAAACCCAAAACAAACAAAAAAAACCCCCTGTATTTCTTAACGTACTAAATTAGGGGATGTGAAATTGTGAGTATATTTAAATGGAATGGTCTTGCAATTTTGTAACAAAAATGTAAGCTAACTCCCAAATGTTTGGAGCCTACTTTAGGTTACCCTTCTAGGCTTATGACAGCTTGCCTCTTCCTGTGCAACCACAAGTCGCAAAGCAACACAGTGCACCTCTCTTCTACAAGTTAGCAGAAGATGTGTACACACTAACTGCCTTGAACTATAGTATAAGGACCTGCAATCAATAACTTGATGTACAATTCCTTCCCAAAAGAGCTGCTATTTTCCTACATTCATCCTATTTTTGTCCAGGATGTACTAAACATTAGCTATCTTATCTTGTTTGTCATCTACATACCTATCTAGCAAGGTTCTTCCTTTGCCACTAGTTTTTGTGGCAGTAACTAGCTATTCCACTAGTTTTATCCACTAGTTTTCTTGGTATAAAGTTGTTCTCCAAAAGAGTAAAAGGAGGTCTGCCAAGACAGAACTACCTTCCAGAGTGTGTCAGAGGTAAACATTTGAGAGAAATGAGAGCATTTCTTTGCTTAATATAAGAAGGAATATTTTTTTCTATAACTACGTCTGTCATAGGATTCACCATACTCTGCAACAGTACTACCCATTTTGGATTTGCTTATATTTTCAACAAAGCCTTAAAGATCTTCATCAACATAAATACTCTCCTCCTGAAAAATTTCACTGATAATTTTAAAAGTAACCCTGAACAATGTTGTAACAGAAAAATACTAGTCCTAATTAACCTGCAGGTTTGCTACTGTTGTAGCTATTTCAGTTGAGGATAAAAATTTGCTTAAAAATTGAAATAATTACATCACTGAAATTAGCACAACTCCTGCTTTGTGAACAGCTACTGCATTCCTGTAAAATAAGTACTCCTCTTGCTGCCTTTTACAGTGAGTTCAGTGCACACTTTACATATGGGTTACACAACTTTTGCCACTGTGGTCACAGTTGTACAACTGGCATATGTGGAGAACATATTAAAAATACAATGTATTGTTTCTCCTTCTAGCCTTGCTGTTTGAATTTATTTTATAGCACTTTGTCTTTATTTCTCAATATACAGTCTTTCACATAACCAGTGAGAAAGAAAAACTAGTTCTAAAATAAGATTAATTTTATGAAAAAGCATCACTTTCCATCTGACATATCCAGTACAAAAAGCTGCTTTTAATTTACCTCTGGATTTGACTAGCCTTTAATTCTGTAACACTTCTTCAAATAAGTGAAGGAAATGAAGAACAAACTAGTATAATCTAGCAGTTACAATGAATGCAAGGGTAGGTTTTATTTTTATGAGAGGTAATAGCAGCATTCTTGAGGTGGGAGAGGTGCATGAGAAAAATGCTACGACCCTTGATATTACAAGGCTCAATACTGCAAACCCTGCCAAAAGCCCCTCTACCTATTAATCACCCTGCCAGGTATTTCTAGTTCAGGCAAAAGAAAGAAAATGAGTGAGGAAAATGGTATGGTCCTACACAGTGCTTGCATTAGGGCTTAAAGAAATTGTAAGAAACTTTAACCTTCTCTGAGAAGGCTCTTCAGAAAATGACACGAAAACTTAGCTATCCAGCAGAATAAATAATATGGTTATGAAATTGCAAGGAATCATAGAATCACAGAATGGTTTGGGTTGGAAAGGATCTTAAGACCATCTAGTTCCAACGCCCCTGTCATGGGCAGGGATACCTCCCACTAGACTAAGGCCTCATACAACGTGGCTTTGAACGCTGCCAGGGTTGTGGCATTCACAACTTCCTTGGGCAACCCATTTCAGTGCCTCACCACCCTCCCTGTGAAAAACTTCTTCCTTATATCTAATCTAAATTTCCCCTATTCAAGTTTAAACCCATTCCCCCTTGTCCTGTCACTACAGTCCCTGATGAAAAGTCCCTCCCCAGCATCCTTGTAGACCTACTTCAGATATTGGAAGGCTGCTATGAGGTCTCCACACAGTCTTCTCTTCTCCAGGCTGAACAGCCCCAACTTTCTCAGCCTGTCTTCATACGGGAGGTGATCCCGCCCTCTTATCATCCTCGTGGCCCTCCTCTGGACTTGCTCCCACAGCTCCATGTCCTTTTTATGTTGAGGACACCAGAACTGGACACAATACTCCAAGCGAGGTCTCACGAGAGCAGAGTAGAGAGGCAGGATCCTTCAACCTGCTGGTCACGCTTCTTTTGATGCAGCTCAGGATATGGTTGGCTTTCTGGGCTGCAAGCACACACTTCTGGCTCATGTTCAGTTTCCCATCCACCAGCACACCCAAGTCCTTCTTGTCAGGGCTGCTCTAAATCACTGAGGAGCTTGATATAAGGAGATTGATATAACATTGTTTAAGACACTGCAGGAGGATGTGTCAGCACAATTATGAACACCATAAGTAATAAAAGCCTCAAATAATAATATACGCACTCCCTTTGTCATCATTAGGCACCATCATTTATGGATGAACAGTACCTGCTGAATTCTCTGGTGTGTCTCCAGTAGGCCCATTTACTGTCAAGTAAGTATTCTCTCATGCAGTAGATGTGATCCTTTAATTGCTACTCAAAGAAACCTACAGAGAGATCCAAAGCTAATAGAATTTTTTGGAAGCTAACTGTAAAAATAATCCTACAAAGAAAGAAAATTAGAATTGTGTCTTTTTGACTTCTTTCTAAATTAATTTAAAAATCTGAAATGCAAGCATGGACTTTTCATGATATCAGAAAACAGCAGAAATCAAAGCAAAGCTGAAACCCACAGCCACAGTACAGTTTCAGGGTGTGTGTCAGAAGGTGCACTTGGAAAACACACATGGGTGCAAGAGGGTTATTGGAACTTTTGGCTTGAATTGAGGTGCATAAGCTTCTATAAAACCAATACAGATAAAAACGTAGTTAAATTCTTCATTCAGTGCTCTTTCTTACTTCTTCTCTGAAAACGCACAACTTTCTATGTTAGGAGATACTTTTCTATGTTCGGTGGCTTGAGAGGGAGCAAAGGTGCTAAAGTAGCACATATGAGTCTCCAGGCTTTAACCTTACAGTACAGTACAGTAGTGGAAACCTTTTAAGTACATCTGCAGAAGAATACAAAGAGAGGACAAAGCTGTTATTGCCTACCACTGCTAAAGGCTTTACAAAACGAATAATCCATAGAGCAAAATTACTGTAGTGTGACTGATACCAGGCTAGAATGCAAAAACATTTATTATTTTATTAATCTCTGTCAAAAGTAAACATTTCTCTGCGTCAGGAGTGGTAAAAACACACACACATGCAAACACACACACTTTCAATTTTGAAATTCAGGCCTGAAGTGACTTTTGATGCAATCTAGGCTGATTGACAACAAATCCAGTGACAGCTATTGACAGGTTGATCTCACAAGCTGATTAATTTTCATAGAGACAAAAGAAGTTTTCTTAAAATAGATGAAAAAGACAATCCTGTCATACCAAGCAATCTTTGGAGGTCTAAATTTCTTCAAGTGTTGTGTGAATGTAAAAATTCTTCACTGTATTATTCATTCACTCCCAAAAACACTATGATGAATGATATAGAGTAACATAAACTGTATCTAATGATTCCTCCATCTAAGCCTAACTCTCATAGAAAGGTTATTTCAATTTTAAGTGGAAAACTAAGAAATGGCATGGAATACAAACTAATAACATTTTCTTTTTGAAATGCTTTCCAAGCTACATAGCTGTCTCTCTAAAATTTGAACTTCGTGCTGGTACTCTGTTGTGGTTGCAGCTTATCCTGAAGAAGTGTGAATCAATGCCGTGTATAGAGATTTGATCTTTTATTCAAAAACTCTCTTAATAAGATTTCTGGATTCATTCGGCCTAACTTCACCATTCTTCGAGTCAGATGTCTAGTCTAACCTCATTACTTATCTTTCCTCCATAGTCAATACAGCAGGAGACACAAAGGGATACCTTCACAGGCACATTTATCTAGCTTTCCACCGTCGCCTGTCTGAGGTGGCTTATGTCAGGAGAAGTGAAGCCCTCCTGCTTAGCAGTTGTCAGAGATGTCAGTGGAACACATTTGGTCTGACAGCCATGCTGCTCTGCAAAGCCCAGCTATGCCGCCTTCCACTCCAGCCTTACACCACCCAAACCAAGAGCACAGAAAAAGAATTTGGAGTCAATTGTTTACTCATTTTGCACTTTGTAACTTCACATATCCTTAGTGAAGGGCAACTTCTGGCCTATTCAGGAATGTCTGGAAAATTTAGAAGATGGAGGAAAAAGAGAGTGTAAAATACAAAATTGAAACTAACAAAATCAGAAAATACAGTTATTTTTTTTTCTTTTTTCAGATTTGCAACAGCAGACTATAATAATTACCTGCTTTGAAATCTATTTAATAAGTCTTAGGAAAAAAAAAAAAATGGAAATCACTCTTAATGTTTTTCTAAAGCTTTTCTATGTAATTTTTTCTGCATTTTTTCAGATGCCAGCATCCTGGTTTATTAAAAGAGCTCCATCTTCTGGCAGCTGATAAAGAACAGATCCTTCATAGATGTACAAGAAAGGCTTAAAATCACTTGCAGAATTTAATGAAAAATTGATCCTGAGTAACCAATGTCTGCAGCTGCATTCCACAGAGACTTTGTGACATTTTTATTTTAGAGTAATTTGTTACTTGTTAACCTTGATTTCTAACCTTTTGTCAGGAATCTTAGTGGTTATTGAATTAAAATAAAAGGGTGACATATTAGAACAATCCTGATGAAAGGAAGTAAATGTCTGTGAAAAAAAAAAAAAAAAAGCATTGAAAATTTAGTTCAGCTTTTCAGAAAGAGCAGAATAAACATGAGAAGCACATCCTTGCACATTTTTTCTGCCTTCCTTCCCACTAGCTCAATATTTTAAAAAGATAGTCAATGCTAGAGAAGGGAGATGGCATCCTGCGCTTTGTCATTTTTAGCACTTACCTCACCTTTGATTTTATTACTAAGGGGCTTAGGGTGAGTGTTGGAGGAAAAGTAAGCTGAATCCCCAGGCTCCTTTCCCATGTTCTGCCAATGATGACATATCTGCTTGGTGTTACAGCATCACGGATCTGAGGAGAAATCAACTTAGCAGATTTATTGCCCCTCTTCAGTTTATTTATAAACAGCATAGTAAGACTCTGTTGCAGTAACAGGTTGAAGGTTTACTTTACTGAAAAGTCTTCACGTAAAGAATTACTGAAATGGTGACTAAAATCCAGTTTTTGAATCCTCCCTGTATGAAAAGAGATCATCTAAAAATGGAGAGAGATCTGACTGCAGAATTAGTTCTTCAGAGACCTCTGAAACACTGATCCTGCATAACAACTTCCAAATGAAAGGTTAAATATTTACAGCTTGAAATGGAATATCTGGGCTATCTTGTCTTGCATAGAAATACAAAAATATGCAATGAAATAAGAATGCCCTGTATTTTATAGCCATTTCATTATCAGCAATTAATTGCACATTCTGAAAAATAGTATGAAAAGTGTGTTTCAGTGAAATAATTGCTGAACTTTCACCACAGAATAATATTAGAAAAATAGGCAGGCAAAAAATTAATGTATATAATTCATCAGATTTCTTGTTTATATTTTTCTTAACTTTATATGAATTTATCTCCAAAGCTTTACTTAGTAGATTTACTTTAAAAAATGACGCACTTCCCAGTGACACCACCAAAATCACATTTAGTCATATTACTTTATTGCAGATAAACTGGCCATAAACAAAACTAGGCTGGAATTTAGAGGAAGGTTTTTAAGAACCCAAGCAGTAAAATCTTTCAGTCAGCACTGCAGTTAAAATATCTCATCAGTTCTAACTTCTGCATGATTATATTTGCAGACCCACATGCTGGTAATGAAGGTTATTTAAAGTAGTCTTGCCGAAACTGGATTAGATTTAGTAAAAAGTATACTCATTTCTACTGCTGTGAAGTACTCCTTTTTTACACTGTTTGTAACAAGTCCATCGAAGGAACTGCCATGTCTGAAGCTCCCATGCTCTTTCTGCAGAGGTCACCCGCTCATGGCTTGACCCAGAATGTGCATGCAAAATGTTACATGTTACTACTCAAACCTGAAGGGACTGATCATAGTAGCTTGCCTAAAAATACAGACGCTTATGAATTATCAGTAATCAAAGTGCACCCTTGACACTATTATTATCGGTACAGAGCTTTCTTGACTATATATATAATATTCATGAAATCTCCCTGAAGACCGAAGGAACTCTCATCCTCCTGGGTTTTACTGAGAATATTGAGGAAATGAGAAGCAATGAAATTCTGACCTCAATTTGGTTTGGGATTGTGGCTGCCTTCAGAGGTCCCCATTTATTCTGATCAGTTATCCTCACTGGGGCTCATCTTAAGTCCATTTCCAGATACACAGTATCTACTGCATAGAAGTAAATACTATTAAAGTTGCACATTATTCGTTATAGCATGCTTCAGTAGCTAGTTCTCTGTTCTTCTCACTCTTTGTAGCAAAAGTTTTTTCTCTTTTCACCCAACAGTAAGCTTCATGAAAATGAATTTGGGTAGAAGTAGCTTCATTATTCTTGTGTACATTGAAGTTGGAAAGAAAAATATACACATTCTTTTAAGTATTTAAAGTCTTCCAGGCAAAACAAGTGTGTTTAAAGAAAAGGGTTATTATGTAGTGATATCTCTGTCAGATATTGGCTGTGTTCTTTTCCAAAAGAAATTTGTTTTGGTTTCAGGAGGTTATGAAGGTCTGAAAACTGAATATCAGTGAAGTATGTAATCATCTGGAAAATACTGGTGTAATGAAGAAAAGACATATTGTTCTAATAAAAGCTTAGGCTGGGAGTACATACTGCATGTAAGAAAGATCACATTCAGGAAAACTAAATTCTTTTTCTAACAGTCTTTTCTCTGTTAAGTGATCACAGGCATGTATTCAATTTTCCTTACTTCAGTTTCTCCTCCTGAAAGATGGTTATAACATAACTTTCCCCTCTAAAGTGAGTTCTGCTTAAAAAACCTCACATTAAAGAATATCACTATTTCAATGGAAAACCAGATCTACAGGAAATGCATCAGAGAGGTCAACCTGACTCAGTAACTAGAATATTTGGCAGGGCCTCTGAAATCTGGCCATCGTTCCTTACCTAAAGTTCTTCCGCTGTAGGGTTTTTCTATCTGCTGTCCTCCAGCCTGTTTACATTGTCCTGGACACAGGCATTCTCTCTTGCAATACAACTTGAATGGTGCCTATTACTGTGGAGCCATTTGGGTCTGGAGTGGGCTGCTTTATATTAATTGTAGTTCAAATAATGCTTCACAATAAATAAATCTCCCATGAAATTTCAATCATATGGTCATCTGCACACAATCCTGAGCAATGTGCTCTAGGTGACCCAGCTTAAGGAGGAAGGTTTGACTAGTTGACCCCCGGTGGTCTCTACCAACCTCAACCATTCTATGAGTCTGTGATTCTGTTTTATATCCAGTCAGAAGAGCGGAGGAGTTCAGGTAAAAATCAGTAAAGATGACATCTTATGGCATACCTAAAAAGTGCCAAATGCATGAGCCACCTAGTTTCAGGGAAAACAATATTGCTACAACATAAAGAAGAAAGAGATGCAGATACAAAATTTTGTCATAAATCACATTTCATTAGATGTGGTTTTAATTATATATAAGAATATTTTTAGAGACAGAGGGAACAGCAAGTTCTTAATCTATCAAATACATCCCTTCTTCACACAGATTATTTCCGTGAAATAATGTGCCATGTCTTAACACCTCATATTGGTTCTAAGTCATTCTTGCTTCTAAATTTGAAAATGACTGTGGAAACATCTCTCCTCCTCATTTTCCCATAATATGGTTGATTAATCCATTACTGCTACTGATTCCTCTTTATGGAGCTGTTAAAGTGGCAAGGCAGAGCTGATGCTGAGCCAGGATAGAGGAAACCTCTCCTGAGGTCTCTTTAATGAAGGATTAAAATCTGACTTTCAGAAATGGTCATATTTTGTAGAGCTGCAGTACTATGGCTTCCTACAGTAATAGACAACTTCTGATTTGTGTATCTTGATTTAATCAGTATGAAATCCTACAAAGGGACTGATATGGCTGTGTTTTACAGTATTTCTCTGAAGTTTTCTGTCGCCATGTGCCACCTCCTTTTCTGAGGTGCTGCCAAGAGGATGTTTTGAGCTATCAACATTCAGGAGCAAAGCTGGAAGACAACAAGAAAATGCTAAAAAGAATGTAAAACCTGTAAAAGGAATTGTTTGTGCAGTAGATGGAAGCTCCTCAGGCAAATTGTTCGGTATATAACACCAGTTCTGAGAAAATGATCCCAGACAAAAAGAGAAAGAAACTGTTGTCCTGCCCAGTCATTTAAGAACAACACCACATCTATGAATTTCTGGAATCACATAAACTCTCCTGCATGCTTCAGAAACAATATAATAGGGCCACCTACTGAAATTCAGCATCTCTTTTCCATATTATTTATTTCATTTATATTACTGAAGCAGCATAATAAAGACAAATTAATCACAGAAGCTTCAGGGACTTATTTCACAGTGTATCAAGCAATTATATGTTGAAGATGATAAAATAATAGTATCTTTGATGTAGCTTCCCACCTAGGACCTGCATAAGAAACCACTAGAACCTAGAAGATCAGAAAGAGGAGAAAATTAGGAAGAAAAAAAAATAAAAAGGAATAGCCAAGACTATATTTCTCTAATGTTCTTTTCATTCTTAAGAGAGTCAAACTGTTTGAAAAAACTAACAATGATCAGCAAGAAAGAGGGAATGAGGGGGGAGGGCTATCATTTTTATTAAACAGGAAAGCCTATAAGGGATTAGCCCTACTGTTCATTATGCATATTAAAATATATTTGTGTCATATAATTTAACTCATTTTAGCTTTCTATTCTCTTCCTATCCCTCTGAGAGAGGAGCTGTATACTGAAGATAAACTGATTAGAAATACACAGATGCTGCAAATAAAATGTTGCATATCTGAACAAAATAAACATAAGGCTGATGCCAAGACAAAATATTAATTTGTCAGTAAATGTGTAATTGTAACTGGCCACAGATTTGGCAAGGAGACAAAAAACATTCACACAGAGGAAATCTGCGCCAGGAAATAAACTAAACTGAAGATGATAAATTGCACCCCATCAATAAGCTGGCCAGCTGTAGAATCATCTTGTGCTCTCTGGCTAGAAGGAACCTGGGGCTGGTCCACAGATTTGTTCTGTTTTTGATTTGATAATGGCTCCAAAAAGAAAATCCTAGATTACCTCAAGTGAAATACAAAGAAATCCAAGGTTAGATTTTGGTTCTAAAGTTTTATTAGTACTCTAACACTTTATCTCATAGGCCAGTGAAATGGCTGTGAGTAATTTCAAGATTTCTACTAGGCTACTGGAGAAAGAGTGGAAGGAAAGAGGAGGAAAAAAAATATATATATACTTTCTGGGGACTATCAGAGTGAGCCACATCATCATCAAAAGAAAATAATGCTGTGTATCTCAAGAACTCTCTGAATGGAAAGAAGCTAAGACACTGAGGTGTAATTTTGGCAATACTGGCATTATAACTGCTACAGGCACCACCACGTCACAGGAATCTTGAACTGCTCTGTAAAATATCATTTACAGTCTTTTTTTCCCTAATCCATCAAGTCCTCAGCTGCTGTTTCTAAGAAGCATACACAATTTCACTTTATGCCTTTCCAGATTCACCAGCAGGAGATTTATTTTATGTATCTCTAGAATCATGAACAGTTGGCAACTTTTCTTTATTAACAATCAGTTCATTCCCATAACTTGCAGTCCTTTGATTTAATCTAGAAGACTATGATCTGTATTTTAATGTGTCATATCAGCAGAAACAGAATGCAGGCATTTATTAGCACATCTGTCATTTGTTCCTATTTAATATCATGGTCCATGTCTTATTAAAGAAATTAGCTACTTAACTCCAAATATTTAGAGCCAGAGATCTTAATATAAATATATTTTCCCTCAAAAGTATTTAAAAAAAAATCAGATTCTTTGTCCTAAATGAAAGTTGACTTCAGTCAATAGCAAATAGAAAGAGGATATTTCTTTTTTCAAAATCAATGTCCATGTTCTTCTAAATATACAGAGTTATATCTATGAAAGATCATAATCTCACAAATTCAGCTACAAAAAATGTGACTTCATTTTCTGGTCTGTTACTCCACTTTTTGCTGTACTTCTTTGTTATAAGCATTAAAAGTAATCTTTATTCTCGGATACACCCCATGATGTTGGCGACTTGACTACCATCCCCTTGTGATTTTCTGCCCAATTGTTCTAGCTGTTAAAGACTTTCTTAATGTCTAACTTAAGCATTTCCTTTCTTATCTTCAGGCCATTGCTTCTTGTCATGCATTCTTCTGAAACAGTGTAATTCCCTTCATTCATTTTTATTGTTACCTTGATGGTGTTTTATAGACTGTGATCATGTTCCGCTTGAGCCTTCTCTTTCCTAAACTATAAAATGTTATTTCCCCTATGCTTATACTTAGATTGGATTATTCTTGTTGTATCTCATTGTATTTTCTTCACTATCAGTTTGTCAAGCGACATGCCTGGTGGCAGGCACATCAAACTCCTTGACATCATTCTGGTGCATCATAACAATGCACAAGTATTTGTATTGTTAAAAAAAAAAAAAAAAATCTACAGGAGTTTATAATATTTGGTTGTATTCTTGGTTGTATTCAGGGACTGGGAGAGGGGGCACACAAGACTCAGAAATGAAGTACTGAATTATGCTGAGCTGAAAACTTCAGTCTTTCAAATCAAAAGAAGTATTTCCAAAAACATTAATATGAATTCGGTAACTGGGAATTATATATCAAATTAAAATATATCATCAGAGAGCTACATTAATTTTTCCTTTTTTTTTTTTTTTTTGGTCACAAAATCTCCAAAGCTCCACATCTATCAAATGATCTTCTTCCAAGAAAAAACAGCTTCACTAAGAAAAATTTACCTGTTCTTAAGAGTAGTGAACTGTTAGAAAAAAGATGCAGCAAGTGTCAAATAACTATAAAATAAACCCTTAACAATTATGGTTGGCAAGGTATGTCTGAACTCACCAGCACTAGGACTGGAGCACACTATGGTCATTTAAACTAATTTGAAGAAAAAAATACCCATACAAAGAAGCAAGCCAGCAATGTGAAATTAATAATGAAGGTAAGCAAAAAGTGGGCATGTTTCTGAGCACTGTTACCTTTGTACCACTAAAGATGCTATCTCCAAACGTGATCGTGATTTAAGTCACACTTCATTCTACATAAGTGTGATTCCTTTTACTTAGGTAATCCTATGCCCCTTCCTAACCCTGCTAGGTTCTTCACTTTGCTATTTCTCTGAAAGACATCAAATCCATGCTACAGTATTTTGGTCTAGTTGGTATACATCATACAATACGCTATTCTACAACTGATAAAATTGCTTTACTGAATTAATTTTACAAGGTAAATCAGGACACTGAGAACAAGGGATTGCTTTTGCTTGGCAAAATCACTTTGGCAAACCCATCAAGCTCATTATCTACCAAGGGGCATTATCTGAATATGGCCTCTTTTCCAAAAGGGGTTTAGATACATGGTCATGGGCCCAGTGATCTCGGCCTTAATGCAGTGACAGGGAGCCTAGTGCCAATGTGCCAGTGGCATATTCACAGAGCCTTCCCTACCTTCTCACCACCTTTCCTTACTTTCTTCCTTTTTTTTCTCTTTTTATTTTTCTTTTTCACATTTTCATTTCTTTTTTATATAATCGGTTGGTAAGGGGTTAACACATCTAACACAGAAATAGTGAATTTGTGTAAACAGAATAAAACATTAGGCTTATCTTTCTGTGTATTTCTCTGTGTGTGCCATATCAAGGGTGGATTTGCTGGGGGAAGGAGAAATATGGAGATCAGATTATGTACTGCAACCACATAGCCTTATGCAGAACAGGATGACATTCAGCAGTGTGTGTGTATGTAGATATTTGTTCACTTCTGGTATTTTCTCAAATTTAACTTATTGGAATTGAATTACATTGACCTTTCTCTAAGTCCTTTCTGTCTCTCCTCAGAATGTAATGTATGTATGTGTGTATACATATATATATGCAGACATATATATGTAAGTATATATTTCACTTCTAATAACTAGAAGGAAAGAACAGAATCATAGTTACTTAGACAATTCCATTCCATGCCCACCGTTTCAGTAATACAAATAGTACATGCCTTTTTTTTTTTTTTTTTTCCCACTACTGGAATATGAAACCAGACAGAGGAAACACGTTTCCACACTGACATCCACTGATTAACTCTCTAGGATGGTTATCAGCCAGACTCCATTTGCAACCCATGTGCTGTGCTGCTGGCAGAGCTGACAGCCAGAAGAATGATGGTAAGGGGTCAAATGCTGCTCTGCTACACAGGAGGAACCCTCAATATATCTCCACCGACTCCGAAATCAGAGTAAGCACACTGCCACAAAATTCCAAGATGTAGCAGGACAAAATGTAATCACTGACAGAGCATTTCTCGTCAGTAGATATATAATTAATGTTTCTCTGAAAATGTTTAAGACAATGCTCTCATCTTCAGTCCGGTTGGGCCAGCTCCAGTGCCTGCTGAAGTCCATGGCAAAAGTCCTACAGGACTCTCCCTGTTATCCGTCATGTTCTTATGTTGAAGGATTTTGAATGTTTCTCTCATTATTTCACTGACTTCATTCTGGTTCCACATTCCCAGTCTTACTACGAAAGCTGAAGTACAATCAAAATTATTGTATCATTGTATAAAAGAATGTGGGTCAGAAGAAGAAAGTTGTAGGCCAGAGTCTGGATCAGTTCCAGCAACACATCTCTTAGCTCTGATCTCTCTTGAAGTTCTTTCCTCTGATCATTCATTTATAGCACCATTTCAAACATAAAGAAATAAATACAAAAGTTCTTTAGTAAAAATCTCATTTATAGGGTGTTCATGTATATGTCTGTGTCTCCACATTTTCTCTCTTATATTTTTTTTATTCAGCCTAAGACTATTTAAATACATTTCAAACAGTAGCAAAACCAGCCCACTATGTTATCTCGCATTTCAAGTAGAATTTTCTCATTTCATTTATAGCCTGTTTTCCTTCTGTTTCAAGATTTATCTACGGTCCTGCTTGCAAATCATTATTATGTGCAAACACCAACATCCCTGTGGGGCAGTGTTCAAATGAGGATCAAGAAATTCCACTTAGAAGATCAGTAAGGGGAGGGAAGGGGTAGTATTAGCACCACATTTCGCTTTTAAAGCTCCTCTGACAGTCAAAGGAAATCAACCAATGCTACTCTTGTTCCAAAAATGTATAAAAATTAACTGTAAGTAAAGCCTATCTTTTACAAAGGAATACCCCACAGATTTAATTATGAGGGAAGACTGTGACACAGAAAAAATATGATACTATATTCAACCTTTTATGCATCCTTCATTCGCTAGAGATTGCTGAGCTGACCCCACTGCAGGTGAGAAGTCAGAAATTTGATTTTTAATGCCGTAATCACAGCAATTAGTACATAGTGTCTGGATTTTGACACATCAGGCAGAGGTAGACGGTCTACTGAGGAAAAAGAAAGCAAAACCTAAAACCACACACACAAAAACCCAAACCAAAAGAAAACCCAGATAGAATTAGAGCAATCCTGCAAAGCTGATTCTGCATATGTGGATGGATCAGTGACTCCATGTGGCTCAGCTTCATGACCTGTAGTGCCTTGGTAAGCCCTGTGTGCCAAATCCAGGTCATTAAACTTTCATCATAAAATCAAAATACAAATTTGAAGGACAACATAAAAATTACTTGTTTCTCTGTGGGAGAACAAGAATTAGAGCAAGGAGCCAGGGGTCACTGAGCACTCTTGCTTTGGATTTGAGGTGCTAACGGGGGTAAATGCCTTGTTGCTCTCTCTGTTTTATCCTTTCTTTCACCTGACAAAATCAATTTATTTTCAGTTATAGGAAAAGACAACTGTGTGACTGAATATAATTTGCAATAGGATATAAATAATATCCCTTACTATCTGAACAACATAAGAGCTCTTAGTGTTCTATGGTATATCATAAGTGTGATCCGCCATTCCTACTCCATGTTGTTATTTTGAATAAAAGAAGCCATACAGGAGCTAGTGTATTATAAATGCATTTTAAAGTGTTTCAGTTTAAGGGAAATTACAACAGATATGGATATAACAGACCATATTCTCTGTTCTATCCCACCTATTTTCTCAGTATCATGCAGGTATATGACTATATAGATATCTCTTACTTAACTTTTCTGCCAGCTACCTGCTTTATGTGGGGAGAGGTTGGAAGGCTACAATGCTAGTGCAATTTCTGACTGGTTAACTATCTATTACGGGCTATTATCGACTAGCACAGATCATATCAGGCCCAAGGCTAAACAAAGCCTGGTACAGATCAGGCTCAGGAATCAGGGCTAGAAAATGAAATCCTTCAGTATTCCTCCTTTATCTCCTTTATCTTCTGGATACAATGGAGAGAGAGGATCAAGAGGCCTGAAACAAAGTAGTGTGCCATTAGCCAAGATTTCTTCTCACTTCTCATCTGTTTCAAAGCCTTGCCACTCTTTCAGCTTCTGTTTCTCACTGGGAAAGGACTGAGTATAACTTGATATTGTTTAAGGTCTATTTTGATGGGTTTTTTCTTCTGTGGGGGAAAGTGGGGATAATGGAATGCTCTCCATAGCTAAAACATTACTTCCTTTGAAGTTAATGGGACTGGATTTCATCACCTGACTGTAGTAATGGGAGCATTCTACTCACCATGTGCTAGTGCAGAAGTTCTGCATCTCCACCATTAAGCAGTTTCAGTTTACAGCAGTCGTGGATCCTACTTTCTCTCTAACCCACGACAGAATTTAATTTTCAGTGGTCAATAAATACATATTCATGAAATAATTTTAAAAAGGTATTACGGTGAACAAATATCTCAGGGCAAAATATTTTCAAAGTATTTTTGGAAGGTCAGTTAATTAAGTTAAAATTTCATCCTCTCCTTTAATTTAACTAAACATGAGTTTTTTTCCTTTAATGGTAGGATTTATTTCAATTAACTATGTACCCAGTTTGGACTTGTCATTATCCTCCAACCTGCGGAGTGAAATGAGCACACCCAGAGAGAAATTAATCCAATTCTGTATTAGAAATCTCTATCTGGTTATAATGACCCGCACTCTGAAAATGTCCCCACTAACTAAAGAGCTGTCTAGACAACCACCTTGGGCTAAATATGTAATTTACATATACCTGAAGTTAGGTGAGACATATCTTATTAAAATGTCAATGAAGTTAGCTTTATACCATTTCCAGGCTAATAGAAAATGGTTATCCATGAAATTCACATGCACAAATCCGTAATATCAACAAACAGCACGTTTTTAATTAAAGATTTAACTAGTTGTCAAGGAAATATCAAGCCACCTGTTTTCATGGTCATATCCATTTTATAAGTATGCAGTCCTCCATCAACAATATCCATTGTTTTTTGGCTATAGGAAATTCACAATAATTTACTGCTCTGGATTCTTAAATGGTAACCTATACAGTGCAGAATTCTACTGAACAGCATCTGGATTCTTGAAGGAGGGCAGGTGGCATATTTCGTTGTTAAAGGTGGACCTTAATTACCTTCTCGTGTCTCAATTTGTACAGTCATTATGGACAAAGGATAAATTACTTGCTTCCAGAAATGTAAGCCAGGCAAAACTAAATTCTTAATTTCCCCTTAGTTCACTTCAGTATTAGTAGAAGTACAAAGTATAATACAAGTCTTTGGACTGTCTATTACAGACAATAAATTTATTTTGCCACTAAATCCTCCAAGTAACATACGATAATTTCTAGTTGTTCAGAAAATCCAGAGATATCTTTTTCAAGTGTCATGCATTTTTGTGTGCAAGCAGTGTCTAACGGTAGTTCAAGGTACTTTGTTCTTACTGCGAAACACAGAAAAAGCTTCTTACATTTTCTCTAACCTAGATTTATACAGAATATCCTCTTAAATGGTACTAACAGTAAGACAGTTATACCGGAAGATTAAAGATGCTATTTGTAAGCCAAAGGATTTTTTTAAATTACCTCCAACAGTGTTTTCTGAAACCATCCCAGAGATATCAGGATGCTATTTTTATGCCAGTTCCTTGGTGAAATCATTTGCACTGTCACTATGAGATTTGCTGCCAAAAAGGAAGACAGCAGATAGGTACAGTACTTTTTTTTGTATGTGACAGCCACGTCACATACCTGCTTCTTACCTAAGAAATGTGAAATGTTTGTCATGTTATCAACATGAATGTGTCAGTCAACACAGTTCGGCAACGATGATGACACATGAATATTCTCTTTTTCTGTTGTTTTCTTGTTACCCACTCTGTAGTGTATATTAGATATTGCTTTCTGCACATGATCTACATAGTATTTAGAGTTATTACAGCAGACAGTTATGATCAGTTTGTATTGATTCATGACTGCTTTTTTGGAAAATCCCAGTTTGGATTTTAGTGTGTTAAAGAGTCATGGCTATGGCAACAGTGAGGAAGCAGAAGACCAAGAACGGGGTCTTTGAAGTGCTTGCAATGAGATTTTGCAATGAAAGGGCATTCTTTAATGTTTTGGAACTGGGGGGAAGGAAAAAAAAAAGGTTAGAGTGTTATTGTCCCTTTCTATGTCTATTTGTACACTATGTGTAAAAGGCTTACTGCTGTGAGAGACTGAACCAAGGACTGGAAAACTTTTCTTACTTTTTTAACCTGTTGTACCTACTAAATACATCCTTTGTTAATTCCAGAAGAATGAAGACTCTCAAAAGAAAGCTCATACATATTTCAAGCCTCGATCTCTCAAGAGGTACCTCCTATCTTCTGAAATTTTATCTGCCCTGAGCTACAAAAGTGTAATTTCCATTTAGTTTGTCTGTGGTGTGTCAAAGGGGTATAATAGTATATAGTGCAGAACTGCCAGGCACCGTATTTCATATTATCTTCCCTTTCACAGAAAAATCTCACATAGTAAATGTTTTTCTGTTGACTTGGGATAGTGGGAACAAACAAGATGGCATAAAGCACACTGCTGAAGATGAAAGAATCAATTCTTTCCTTTTTATTTCCTGCTTGTTATGCAAGGAGCAGACATACCACACCAATGAGCACAGTGTGAATGCTTGTATTAATAGGTTTTCCTCAAAGTATAATTTCAAAAACTTAATTTACTCAAATTATGTGTACATAGTGTAAATCACTTTAGCAAACTAAAAACCTGCAGAGTTTGACTCAAAATCTTGTCATAGGTCATATTCATAACAGTTTTTAAAGGGATATACTGACAAGGATGGATCTGGACAGGCTGAATCAATGGGCTGTGGCCAATTATATGAGGTTCCACAAGGCTCAGTGCCAGGTCCTGCACTTGGGTCACAACAACCCCATCCAACAGTATAGGCTTGGGAAAGAGGGGCTGGAAAGCTGCTAGGCAGAAAAGGACCTGGGGTTGTTCGTCGACAGCAGCTGAGCATGAGCCAGCTTGTGCCCAGGCAGCCAAGAAGGTCAACAGCATCCTGGCCTGTATCAGAGACAGTGTGGCCAGCAGGGCCAGGGAAGTGATTGTTCCCCCGTATCGGCACTGGTGAGGCTGTACCTTGAATCCTGTGTTCAGTTCTGGGCCTCTCACTACAAGAGAGACATTGAGGTGCTGGAGCAGGTCCAGAGAAGGGCAACAAAGCTGGTGAAAGGTCTGGAGAACAAGTCTTACAAGGAGCAGCTGAGGGACCTAAGGTTGTTTAGCCTGGAGAAAAGAAGGCTCAGGGGAGACCTTATCGCTCTCTACAGCTACCTGAAAGGAGGATCAAGAGAGGAGGTGGCTGGTCTCTTTTCCGAAATAACAAGTGATAGGACAAGAGGAAATGGCCTCAAGATGCATCAGGTGAGGTTTAGACTGGATATTAGGAAACATTTACTCACCAAAAGGGTGATCAGGCATTGGAACAGGCTGCCCAAGGAAGTGATGGTATCACCATCCCTGGAAGTGTGCAAAAACCATGAGAGGAGGCCCTCAGTGACATGGTTTAGTGGTGGTCTTGGCAATACTGGGGTAAAGGTTGGACTTGATGAACTTAAAGGTCTTTTCCAACCTAGTTGATTCTATGATTCTGTGATCAAATGACATGAACAAAGTGATATCAATTTCAAGTTGTACCTGCTGAGGAAGGGAAGGTCTTAATACTGTTTTGATGGTTGTGGCATACCTATGTATTAACAAATACAAACAGAAAGACATGCCAGCAGCTGTCCTTCTTTTATAGTGGTCAGAAGAGGCTGAGCACACTTCTTAAGTCTTTTTAACAGCTAAAGCATCTTTCAATTAGAAAAATTCTCCATTTTTAACTGCTTTAGCAGAGGAGACTGTACTTATATATAGTGCTACTTATATTATGGCACTAGCACTTTCTACAAAGTCGCACTGTTTACTGTGTACCCACACAGTTTGGGCTTTGTCACTGTATCAGCTCATGTACATTATAACCGGATGTGCACTCCAGTCTGTTGCAGCAAACAGAGAAACTGACTGTAACATACCCTAAACAAAAGGTAAAGCTATGACTTCTGGGGAACAGTGAGACACTTTCACCATGTGCCTTAATGTTAAAACAGAGAAATGTATTAAAAAATAGATTTTCTATTTGGTTTCAAGATATTCTTGTAAGCTTTAGCTACCTTTCAGGTTTTTTTCCTTCAAGAATAACACACTACTTAGAAGATAAAAATGCAGATGTGAATGTAAAATATTATTATTAATTATTTTATTGTTCATATTTCAGGACAAAAAAATTCTTCTCGTCTGTTTCTTGGTGATTCGTTTGGTCACAGCTGACAGTATCGGTGACTTGTTCCACCTTGAAGATTAGGAATTTTGCAGAGGGGTACTATGCCTTGAAAGCTAAAAATATGTATGAAACCTCCTGCATTTCACCATAGCTGATGGTCAGCCTGTCAATCCTAAATGACAGTGATATTAATCTATGGAAAAGATAAAGAAAATAAAGGTAAAAACTCACTCAATAAGGTACAAGAACCAAAAGGATTTAGTGTTGCAGATCTGCAGACAGAAATAAATCTGGGTAAGAGAAGATCAGGAAGAACACAGGCACTTGGCAGAGGCATATCTACGTGAATGAAACTTCAAATTTAGACAGCATTTTCAGCCTGACACTGTAATGTTTCTAAAATTACTTGTTCCTTGCCATGATCAAGAACACACATTGTAGATGAAGGGGCTGAAGAGAAAGGTAACTACAACAGGTGTCCTGACTATCCTTTACACTACAGTGAATGGCTGCCAGTATCCCACAGGAAAGGTGCATGAAAGATTACAGTGACCTGCAGAAGAGGCTTTCAGAAGTGCAGGCCAAGGAGGATTTTTCTAGAGAAGGACAGGAAAACATATATTAAAAGGTGGTTCAATCACATGAAATGCAAGAGATGTCTTAACACTGGTAAAATCTATTTAAGGATTAATTCTCTCAACTGATGAAATCTATGTAAGTAGCTGGAAAAACACACAGCTAAGACAAGCTTTCAATTGCTAAATTATTGAAGAAAAAAATCATGTAGTGTCCATGCCTGATTTCAGTAAAAAGCAAAAAGAAAATCATGCGATCAAAGACACAGGAAAGAGAAGGACTGCAAGAGGAGGAAAACTGTAAGATTTATACGAAAAAGGTGCTAGGAACACAATCATTGGTAAAGTGAAATCTAATCTACTTGGAAAATTTGGTGAGGGCAGTAAAAAGCTCAGAAAGCTTGTGCACTGTTGCAAGGAACAAAACAGAAGAATCTGAATTACTGCAGTAGGACATAAAAAACTTATATTTTACAAGCGGCAGATAGGCAAGAATAATAAAATATAGTTTCTGAAAGATATCTATTATTAAAAACAGCTAGAAATAAAAGTGCTGAAGAAACACTAAGTAAATAAATGTTACATGGAGAAGTGATAGAGCAGATAAAGCTGAATCAAGCACTGGAAAACAGTATGGAGGAATTTGTTTCAAGGTCCAGAATCAACTTTAAATACTGATACTGTCTCAAATCCTATGACTATTCATTTACATTATGTAGAAGATTGAAATAGTCCTGAGAACTTGGGATGGAACCCCGATTTCTTACACTGTATTTGAGCATTCAATTCTTTCTCATTCACTTTTTTGTGCAGTTACTATGCTCTAAGGCTCTGTGTCCCCTCGTTAATCCAGGGACGCCGGTCACCAGCAAGGCGCTGGTTTACCCAGAGTGGACTGCTTCTGTGCATAAGTAGGAGTCTAAATTCACAAACCTGAGGAACAATGAAGTTCAAAATACTGACACCAAATTAAGCAATGAGTTCTGGGGAATAACCTTTGTAAATAGCTGTGTTGCATAGTGAAGCAACATGTCCACATTCCACCAAAAACTTACCTCAGATGCCAAAAATGCCCTCTGAATCTTACCTGACCAGCAAGATTTTAAGAACACGGTTTGCTGAGTCTTTCAGTTTCACAAATACCTTGATCACAGCAGAGACATTTCTTACAGTTTAGGTCATTTTCTCTTACTGGTAAGTATGAAGAAAGCCAGAAGTAATTTTACTTTCATATGCTGTTCCCCTAAGCCAATCTGCCTGCTTGCAGAGAGGGAGAGTTTAAGGCAGAAGGAAGACAACACAAATCAAATGAGTAGTAGCACATTTTATCAGACAGATTGAAGAAATGGGTCTTGCTCCCCAAATACCCTACCTTTCTACACCTGGCCCACTGATAATGGAACACTTTGATAATTTGTTTTTCAAACCATAGATAAGGAAGGTATACATTTATGAATGTGGTGCTCCTTTCTAAATTCATTTACAAGTGTGTCTATACAAATTTGCAGATATGTAAACAACTGCATATTTACCTGAGATGTAGCTAATAAATGTTTAATGTATTCTAAAGCAAAATAACTTTTTCAAGCCAGTGACACAGCAGAGTCTAATGCTTGCTGACAGATACTATTTTGACAATTATTTTTAAAGGTCTACTTCATTTTATTAGTGCATGATAAAGTCAAGCCCTAAGGCATCCAATTTCTGAGTTAAATGATGAAATACAGTAGTTACTGAAGAGGACTAAATTAAAAAGATAGAAATTATATTTGAAAGGAAAAAAACCCCAATCCTCCACACAGAGTATTTTTTTTAGAAACTTGGGATCTAGAAAGAGTAAGAGTATATAGTAAGTATAAGGTGACAGTATAGACAGTATATTATTGACACGCCATGCTTTAGAGTTCAGTTTCTGTGCCTTTCAGTTGTACTAGAAGGTAAGGTACATGTTACTGAATGCAAGAGAGAATAGTAACCCCTCTGATTTCATGCTGTTTAGAGACAGTTGGTTGTTAACAGACTTGGGAGGAAAGGTATTGACAGAACTACCGAGAAAGGCAGCGAGCTGGCAAACCGGCAGCAGCTATGCTGAGGGTGAGAGGATGCAAGCTATGAATTAAAACCCTCTTCGTTTTGGAATTGCAATGACAGAGACAGAACTGTGAACAGAAAAGCTGTCCATCATTTCAAAACATAACTTTTTGTCCAGTAAAGAAGTATGAAATAACTTATTTAAGTTCAAAGACATGTTTCACTAATTATCCAGACATTGCTAACACCAGGGGTAAAAGATTTTAAGCAGAATGCTGTTTCATCTTCTTATGACTGCTTATTTAAATTTTATGGAGAAGTCTTAGGACTGAATGATGTGCAATATATGAATGTAAAAAGAATGTGACCTACCCTTTTTTGGACACACAAAATGTATTACAGTGTCAATAGGAAACTAGTAACCAGTTTACATAAAAATCTTTTGAATTATAGATGTGAGAAAGAGGTCTGGGACAGCAGAAATACTAGCTTACATAAGCTATTCAAAATGAACGGTATCTCGTAACAGCACCGCAGCATGATTACTAAATTAAAAGAAGCTTATTGATTACCTTGACCTTTATGGACAAGTATTAGTGTTAGTTACTGGTGTACCTGAAATAATCAGAAACATAGGAGATGCGATGCATCTGACCATGGGTAAATTGCTTCACCTTCTACATAGAGGCTAGTAATTTAGAATCATTTTATGACTGGTGGTAAAAAATGGGAATTCTAGATTATGGTATGTCTCATGTTAGAGAAGATACCTTAAAATAAATCAGATTAATAGTTTCTGTGTTTTCCTTCGATGATAATGAGATAACTGATGTAGACATCTACATTATAAATTTACCTAAAGAGAATGTGATGAATTCTGGCTCTAAATGCAACAGAAATGAGTAGTATGTGCACATATAGAGAGGAAATAGTCTAGAAGGTTCCTGGAGTGTGTGGGACATAACTTCACAGCTGACGAGTGAGACAAATAGAGAAGGTGCCTTGCTGTGAACAGAGGACTTATGGTGATGTGATGGTTAAGGCCATCTTGGGCATAGCAATCACAAAATAAGTTTTTGATTCTCAGAGAAGGAAAGGGCACAGAAAAACTTCTATTTGGAACTTCCAGAGGGCAGACTTTGGCCTGTTTGGAGATGGCTGGTCTCTTCTACCAAGTAACAAGTGAGAGCACAAACAGAAACAGCCTGGTTGCAACAGAAGTTGCACCAGGTGAAGTTTACATTGGATATTAGGAAAACTTTTTTCATGGAAAAGGTTGTCAAGCATTGGAACAGGCTGCCCAGGGAAGTGGTAGAGTCACCATCCCTGGAGGTATTTAAAAGATGTGCAGATGTGGCACTTAGAGACATGGTTTAGTGGTGGCCTTAGCAGTGCTAGGTTAATGGTTGGACTTGATGATCTTAAAGATTTTTTCCAACCTAAACTATTAGATGATTCTATGATTCTATATATGTGTGTGAGAAAGTGAGGAATAGAAAACATACCTTCTTAGGAAGCACATGTTTTCACTACATGAACACTGGTTCATGCTGACTGATTTTCTGCAATTCCATTAGTATGAATGTATTTTTTAAATAGTAGCTTCTGCTACTTCACTGTCAATTTCTAGCTCCTCTTTTCCAAGTAAACAGAAGTATAACTTCCAAAATAAATGAATTAAGCCTTCCAGTTTGTTCAGTCATGAAACGAATTCGCCATAATGTGATATTTCTGTTTGAGCACTGTGCCTCAAAAAAACATGCAGACCAAAGAGATGAGAGAAGAATAATGAGAATATCTAGAAACATGCCACATGTGCAAAAAGCCTGAAGGACATAGGATTGCTAAAATAAGAAATAACTTGCATCTTCAAATACATAAAACACTGTTGAAAAGAAAGGAAGTAATTTGCTTTCCATTTCTACAGTGGACAGGAACAATGGGCCTCAGTTGCAGCAAGACACATTTACAACAGACAGTAAGGAAACACTTCACAACAATAAAGATGATGAAGTACTGCCAGTGTAAACTCAGGTGTCTTCATCACTAGAGGTTTTTAAGTGGTTAATCAAGACACTGACAGAAATGCTTTAGCTCTAATTGATCTTGCATGGAACATAGTAGTAAATGGAATACATGGCCTCAGTCCTCACACATATATTGTCTATGAGGCATATCTGCTAGGTCCCATATTCCTCTTCCTAGAATTGAGAAAAATTTATCACTCAGATATAGTGCATTGTTTTTCATCTTCTTATATTCCAGTAATTAAACTTTCATGAACAAGGACAGACAGTGAATGTGCTTTAACAAAAATAAATCATCTATTTGAAGAAGAAGTAGTATTTAACTTATCTGACATGGAATCATAAAATAATTCAGGTTGGAAAAGACCTTTGGACATCATCTAGTCCAATCACCTCCTCCAAGCAGGTTCATACGTGCACCAGAAGGCTCTAATTGTCCTGACCACTCTATAACCTCTTTGCTCAAGGCTCAGCTGCCTGCATCAGTCAGCTATGGTATAGCACAGCTGTGATACCCTGGTTCAGACTCCTGTGAAGACAACTAAGTTGTGAAAAAGAGCAGTGAGAAGCCTCATCTGGCTTTTCTAACCATACACTCCACGTACATGGGCTCACAAGCTGCTTTCAACCTCAGGCCTTTGCTTTTCATCCTTCCTTGAGCTACAAAGTGGGCATGCTGTGCATGGCCTTGTATCTTGTTGATCCTGGCCTTGGCTTGCCGTTCTGGCTTGACCTCAAACATATTTTGTCACTACAGACCTCTCTGGCCATCACTCCATGAATCTGGCTACCACCACCAGATCTGATCTCCTCATTTAGGTTATGTGGAACTGTCCCCTGTCTGCAAGGGAACAGTCTGTCTGCAGGAGACAATTTATGCACACTGCCTGAGGCCATCAGTGAAGCTGCTGCTGCCCCCATACCAACATATTTAAGAAAGGGCAGTAAACACCAAGGCAAAGGAACATGGCTAGAGCAGTAGGTGTTCCACAGTGGAGATGGTTAACACCCCAGAGGGACTGCAGCCTCTAGATAAGCCCATGATCGAGTGGGTACAACCATAAGGAACCTGTGGACATTGAAGGACCCATGCCAAAGCAGGTAAATCACTGAAAAGACTGCAGCCTGGGGAGAACCACCACCAGAGAAGAGGAAACCACTAAGAAGGAAAGCACAATGGAAAAAAAGGAGTAAGGAACAAGTAGCTGGAGAAACCAGTATGTAGTGAGCACCAACCTGCTGCAATGGCCTTTGCCTCAGTGAAAGGACTGAGACTAGGAAAGTGTTTGTCTTTTTTGCTTCTCAACGCTGGATCAGTAATTGTTTTAAACTGAGTTAAATTTCCCAAGTCAAATCTGCTTTGGCCACAACAGTAATGGGTGAGTGAGTCCCCTGTCCTGATTTTGATTTGTGAGTTTTCTCACTTGGTTTTTCCTAATTTTTTTCTCTGTCTCACTGTGTGTGTGTATGGGAGGAGTGGGCAACAGCTTGGCTACTAGCTGGGGCCAATCCACCTTAGCCCAGACAAATTCAGCTTCACAGCCCCTCTTCCTATGTTATATGCTCCAGGCCCATAAACACTTTAGTGGCCCTTTACTGAATTCTCTCCAGTTTGTTGATATTTCTCTTGCACTGAGATAGACAAACTGGGCAATTATAACTGGTTAGTAACAAGACATTTTAAATTATGGTCATCTTAAAAATTTTCTCCTGAGTAATTCTTTAATTAAAGAAAATAACTTCTGACATTACTAAAGGAAAAACTATGCTGACATACAAGAATAGAAAATTAAACAATCTACATCTTCTAGCTAGCCATCCTTGTAGGGCTGAGATGAGATGGGTTAGGAAGGATATTTAAGGAGTAACAGAAAGAGGAAAACGAAACAACAGTTACAGGAAACTGAAACTTGTTAATTGGATTAGGGCAAGGCTGAGACACTCTCCTTGTCTTCCTCCTCAGACTGTGAAATTCTTGTGTAACTTTTATTTATTCTTTCCTTTCCAACAACCAAGAAGAAAGGAATGGACTGCAGTGATAAGATTTTTTGACATGCTTCCAGTCAATGCTAGAGGGTTCAGAGTCAGAGTTTCTATTTCTTTCAACAAAACCCAAAATAATCTAACAAAGCCTTCTTTTAACTTTATCCCTCTGAAAATCTGGACTGAGAATTTGAGGCTGATTGCTGAAACTTAGAAAAGAATCAGAAACAAAATAAAGGGGAAAATTCCCAAACCTATGTCATTTACTCATAGAAATATAACTGACAGTATTATTGGTAATGTTCTAAAATATAATAATAAAAATCAAATGAAGTCATAAAAATATGTGTTTAAATAACATTTAAAACTTTAGCTAGCCTTATAACCTAGAGGATGGAAGCTTTAACATATTTTCTTTGTATGTGTTACTACCACATTTCCAAAGAGGAGCTGCAACATTTTACTGTGTAATAGGCAGAGACTATAATAAAATGGTTAAAGAATGGAGTTTAAAATGCTAATTTTGTATTCTCGTGCTTTGTGTGAAGTGGGCCCCTATGTGCAATATGCTTATGATGAGAGAGCTTCCTAACAACAAGATTTGCCTATTTTTCAGAGGTAATTAAGAAACAAAGCAACAATCAAACAGCATTAGAACCATGCAACATTTCCAGCCCCTAGTCTGGGGAAAGCTAGTTCTCTCAAACATAATTATTAGTTATGATTAATCATTCTCCCTGACTCATTTTAGAAGTTACCAGTTTATTGTCTCAAAGGAGGATATTTAATCCAACGGCAAGCAGGAATCATGCTGAGATGGGAGTAATGTCAAAGCATTTCAGCCAAAGGGGCTGAAGCTCAAAAATATAATCAAAGGAAAAGGGCAATACACAAAATTTACATATTTGTTCTTCCCTTTCAACAGAGAAATGCAATATAACACCTGTCTTAAAGTCTGCTTGTTCCTTTCATTGGCTTTGCCTGTTTGATTTTATCTGTTAAAAATAGGTCTGTTAAAGGATGATTCCATGCTTAGCTTTTATGCTGAACAATTTATTTTTGTTTGACATGCTACAGAAATTGTTGCACGTAGACAGTCTGGTTAAAGGATACACATGAACATTCACCTTTGCACTTCTACAAATTGCAGTTCTTCTTCAGATCAAGGGCAAATTATTCAGAAATCTTGTTTCAGCCCCCTCTGTACTACCACTACCATCTAGTTAATAATTTAAACTAACAGATGATGTGACTGGTAGTACAGACAAAGTCTTCAAAAGCACACAAAAGGTAAGCTTAAGCTCCCATTGAAACAAGAGGTATTTATCATGGATATTAGTGGGTGCTAACTTAATATACAGGTGTCTGTCTTGAGGCATTTGCTGGTTAAGATAATTTTGTAATGATAAATCACAGCAATAATAGGCCATAGGAACAGAATTCAGCAGTTTTCATCTTGAAACAAAATGACTCAAGCGGGATTTGGGAGGTGTTCCAGTCCAGATCCCTCAGCCCTCATGATGTGGCTAAACTCTGCACTGTGAACCCACCTGCTTTGAGGGTATGAGCAGATCTCCCAGGGTGCTGTAGGCCAGACAACCTGTTGAATTTAGTTTGCAAAACTGGAACAACCACTGAATAGACAAAGCTCCCTAAGACTAAGCCCATTCTTTGCGAAAACTATTGCTGAGTTGCAGCAGGAGGCAGGCTGCTCCACAGGGAGGGCAAACTACAGTTAAGGTTACACACAGCACAGGCATCACCTTGTCCTGGCAGGGCACAGTACCTGAGCAGGGTGAGCACAGCGGGGATTCCCATCACAATGGGTCTCATCTGCAGTCCAGACAAAGCTGAGGTAACCAGTCATGTCCAACATCAGCCCAAGAAATATAACTAACAGGTCAGGAACAGCAGAGGACAGGGCTGGAGAGAGTCAAGTGAGGCCAAGACTAGGGGCTCAGGCTTGAGCTGAAAAGGGGCTCCTGGCTATGGCCTGGCTATGGACACAGTGGGTGGGTAAGGGTCTCAGGGGAGGCTTCTCAGGGCACTAAGGTTATTTCACAGAGGGATTCAGGAGCCTCAGCAGAAGAGGCTTTCACTCTTAGCAAAAGGAAAATTCTCTCAGCAAGGGCTCTAAGCTGTCCTCCTACTTCTGTAGCAAAACATCGCAGTCTCATTAGAGTTAGAATTACCTTGGGTAACAGACTGTGAAGGAAAAGTAAATGACTGTAGACAGACCCATAAAACCAAAGAAATAATTAAATAGGTCCTTGTGGATAAGCAGCATTCCAGAAAACGGAGCAACAGTTTCACCTATTTATTATTTGGTAGATGTGTTCTGACTTTATGGGAAGAATTAAAGCTACTTATTACTTCTCCCATTTTCGGTATTGATCCTGGTATCTAAGAAATAGTGCTTGGATTATGATGCCAATTGGTTCCCAGGAAGGTGGAAAGCAGACAAACCTTGTATTTCACGTTTCCCTCCTGATGCTACAGCATTGCCCCTCCTGCCTGTTTCACCCATGGTTAGTGTTAGTTAAATTTAAAATTAATAAGACCCTAGAAGTGTAGATTAAAAGACACCTTCTTGCTCTCCAGCCCTTTGCTTTCTGTTCTATAATACAATTAATAAACAAATGAACTTGGCATTTGAAGTAATTGGTGGGTTTGCTGTCACTTTTTTTGAAGGCTACTCCAAGCTATTTCTTTGCATATCGTGTAGTCAGGATGTGCAACTCTCAACACTAGTAGGTCTTACAGTCAAGTGTTCCTAACAGATTTTTAAAAAAAGGCTAATTTTATGACTGGCCATTTCAAGTTATTTATTTTATCAACAAAAATGGATCAATTCCTATTTTTCACTGAACCTGTGAATGGAAGAGGAAAGACCATTACACAATTGATAAGGAAACAAGGTCCCATCCTGCAGGGCAGGGATGGATCATCAGATCATCAGAGTTTTCTCAGAAATATCACTGAGCCTTTCTCAAAGCTGTTTATCAAACAAGTTGAATAAATAGTCTGATCAGAAACAACAGCTTCACTCGACATCCATGTAGCACTGAAGTGCTGCAAATAATTGTGGTAGAGGGAATCTCCACCTGACAAAATTCAAGATAGTTGAAGCTATATAGTGAATTTTTTCTGTTCATCTGTTTTGCTTCATTCCCTATCCCTTCCCCCAGCTTTTCTCCAGTCTGTGGTAGAAACATGCTAATACTTTCCCAGTAATGGAGTAACATTTAAAAGAATACTCTTTCCACTAGCTCTGCCAGTTTTTTCAACTATCTGAATATTGCCACTCTATTTATCTTATATTTCATTTATCTTTATACTACTGAGGCTACAATGTTACTATCAACAGTGAAAGAAGATCACTAGAGTGGCCTTAGTACTGGCAAAACAGTTTGAGTGCTGGCATAGTGGATTTGCTGTGCAAATTTGGATAACCTTAAGCTACACTTATTAATAAGAAAAGTTGAATTGGCTCTTGGCTTACCAGGTCCATAGAAACAAAAATGTGCGTTTGAACATAGTACACTAGAAGTCAAAGGAAGCTCTTTGGACTCAAATAGTTACTTATTAGTCTTAGATTAGTGCCTGAGTATTATTTATACAGCTATACTGAATTTTTAAGAAGTAAATATCCATGGAGAAAAAATAGCTTCTTCTATTTCAATTTCCCGCTTTAACTTTGGATGTTCTGAGCTGGATCCAAAGCTCTCTGAGCACTTGCCAATTATTTTTCCATCAGGAAATCTGGTATAGTCTTTCTAAAAAAAAAAAAAAAAAAAAAGACAAAAACATTAAACTAGACAGAAGGACTTGTAACAACTTCCCTCTGCTCCTTCATAAAACCCTGATGTTTTCCCTTGAGGGAAATCACAACTTTACAGCATGAGAATCTGTAAATTCTATTTGAAAAACCTGAAGTGAAATTCTGAGGGGATAGTTTTTCAGTTTTTTGTATGAATTTTCAGTTGAGGAGAGAAGCCAAAGTCGCTACTTCCTTTTAGGAGAGCTGATCCTCAGGGGGTTTTATTTCCATTTTGTGGTCATGAAAATGTCTACATTCTTTACTAAGTCTGCTCCATCTGACTACAGAATATATATATATAAGTATTATTTTACCTATATGTGATGCTGTTCCAATTACTAATGTTAGCCTTTGATATCAGCCATTAAGAGATGGCCTACTGGTTTCACAGGCATTAGTTATGTCAGTAATATTAAAAGCATGCATCTACTACAACAGAGAGTTTAGAATGATGTAGTTTATGAATTACTATATGCCTTTAAGCACTTCTGCTTCTGCATTTTATGATGTTTTGTTACACACTGCATTTACAGGAAAGTCTATTGACAATTTTTATTTCCAAAGCTTCAGTGTATGGATTCTGGTATTTCATGAGGAGCAAAAATATTAAATTCCTAGACATAGGTAGTTGCAGAGAAAAGTCTGAACATGTGAGATATAACACTTATGGTAAATTGAACCAATAAAAGAAACATAAAATTATTTTCTTAATTGACCTTTCAGACAGTTTTCTAAGTATGAAAGACCCAACTTAAGTTTTTCTGAATGTAGTCTTAGTAAAGCTGGGTTGTAAAATATCAAAGGGAGTTTTATGAAGATCAAGTAAACATGAAGGGAGAGGAAAGATAACACCAGAGAATTATGCTAGTAAATTAAATTTACTGAGAATATTCCTGGGTCTTGAAACCAGCTGGCACAGCAAAGCCTGCTTCTGTGCTAGTAATTGCTGCTATCCCGAGAAATTGGGTGGTTGCATGCAAACTCTCTTGGCAGCCCTCACTGGAACTCTCCAGCTCCATCATCACGCCCAAGAATTCTTCGGGTAAGTTACTTGTGGCACATGAAAACATCATGACAGGAACACTAAAAAGCTAAAAGCTTACCAGCATAGGCAGTTGTATTCCAACACTCAGAAACAGCACTGCGCATCACATAAAGAGCTAGTAGCTTGTGTCCAGTATTACGATTGTATGAAATATATATATATATGTATAAAATTTAGATATACATAAACATATAAAAAATAAATGCACTAACAGCCATATAATGTGACAACAGCTCCTGTGGCTTCCTACATACATTATAGTGTCAAACACTGTGTCTATTTATACTGATTCAATTTTACATCATGTCTTTACCTTGGGTTCATCTAATGCTATGTTTATTTACTCACTGTTGATCTCACACATTGCTTTTCTGCCCCAAGTTACAAGTTCCTGTTCTGGAGCACAGCACCAAGGTAAAACATAAGATGATCTACTTGAAGATGGTCCTGCTCATTGCAGGGGGGTTGGAACCAGATGACCCTTGAAGGTCCCTTCCAACACAAACTATTCTATGATTCTATGTCTGAAGTGCACGTTCCTTTTGTCACATATTTTCTTACATTGTTTATAGCTCTGTCATTCTTAAAGAAAGGCCTCTAACTCACTGTCTCATGTCACAGAGCACTATCATCAGGCTGATTCAGCTGACCCACCATGCAGAATAGCACCTTACATGACAAGGCTTTATGGAGTATATGGAGCTGATGACCAGTGACCATTAATAGGCTCCACAGTAAGTGCAAGGTATGATAACATACAGCAACAGAGGATTTCTCCTGTCTAGGTGAACTTTGTTAGTGTAAAGGTAGCAAAAATAGGCATGCAAGAGGCACAGTGGACTAGACAAAACAGTTTCCATGCAGCTCCAAACAAATCCAAACTGCCTTGAACTATGCACACACTATTTGCAGCTGACCTGTTCTCTTACATCCAGCAGTGGGAAGGTATTTTGAGTGCACAGATCATGACCTCAAGCTGAGAAAACTTACTGCAGGAGACTACCAAACATTCCTTCTTGATAGCAGAAAATAGAAAGAAGAACACTATGGCTCTTCTTGGCCAAGTCCAGCCATGATCACCTCCTGTAGCTGTTTCCAGATGATTTACAGAGCCAACACTGTCTCAAGGCACAATAAATTGTTGAAGGGTTTGTGAACAAATTGCTCTACAAATTGTAGGCTGGAACAAACATCCTGGACCCAAAGAAAGTCAAAAAACATCCTCATATTTTGAAGCATTTTTCATCTCCAGGACAGAACATCAGGTTTGGGGAATTTACAAACCTTCCAGGTGAAACAGTCAAATTGATTTCCAGAAAAGTGTTTTGAGCAAGAGTGGTTTGATTTGTCAAGTTCTGTAGTTCTCTCGGCTGACAGAGAAAATGTCAGGTGTGGTAGCACAAATCAAACTACCTCAAGTAATGTTTGCATGCATGTAGCAAGAACAAGAGGGTTTTGTTGTTACCCTGGGCTCTCTGGCATATAACTGCCACAGTGGAGCCAAGAACGCTGGTTAGTGCTGAGAGTGTGAGGCAGAAGCAATTGTATAAAAGATTAAAAATCACATTTCTAGTCCTGTTTGCACCATAAAACCTCCAAGAACTTTTGTGATTTTGTGAATATCAATTACACATCTGTGCCCACATATTCAAGTAATCTTGAACTTATACTTCTACCAACAACTGAAAAGTCCTGATACTTTGGCCAGCACTGAAAGACCATCTCTTGTCCTCTGAAGCAATGCCATATATATTGCTCTGCTAAGCAACAAATCTGCTTTGTCTTTGTTCAGAGCCTGCTGTTGTCATTCACAAAAAGCCAATGTAGTTTTCAAAAAGCTGAACTAATTTCTCCACTTCATGCAAGAGATTAAATCAATACAGTAAACAGTAAATAAATTGAATCCCTCAAAATTTCTACATCACATCATGCAGTGCTACTGTGAATAGACTCTATCATTTCCTAAAGTACAATGATGTGAGTGAAACTTAATTCCAGCTTAGAATGCCATACAGTCAGAATTGTTTTATATGTTTGCATTTTTTATTTTTTCTCCTCGCTCTCTTTTCCCCTAGTAATTTAGGTAGTTTTGCTTCTTTTGACTTGTGGCATCTGTCAAAATATGGCAAAAACCAATTTCACTAAAATAACACAGATCACATATATGAAAAGGAAGCAGGAGAGAAAACTATTAAGATCTAACCTACCTTTTCCTGTTTTACTGCTGTATGTATTATAACAGTTTAATACCCTGCTCTTCTCTGCAACAGGGAAAGAAAAATAGCAAAAACTATTATGTGAAAACTTCTTTGTAAACACAACTTCAAAAGGGTGACAATATTTAAGGAATGCAAGATTCAGGTTGTTTATCCAGCCAATGAAATAAGTCGGTTTTTTTGCTCTTCCATGTGCTTAAAGACTGTACTCACATCATTTTTGTAACACACACTTGAAGAGCTTACAAATATAGACCAAGTACTTCCTCAAGGGAAGCACTGAGTTTTCCTAGACCAGCGAGAGTTTTCTGAAATCATCTTTGCTGCATGGCAAACTCTCAGATGCTGTTAGATAATTTTAAATGAAGCCCTCCTGCTACCTTCTGAGCTACTTTCTTCTGTTGAGATTTAAGAATATATTACATTATTCCTAAATTAGTCACATTTGAAGCAATCACCAGGGGTTTACTTGCAGGTTTCTCAGATTTGGTTGCTTCACAAAATGTCGACTTTATGAACTGTGAAAACATTGGAGTAACTGACAAATTTGTCAAGCCTAAACAGGAACGTAAAGACAGCTTGTTTGATGCAGTAAATCATGTGAAAGTTATTTCCAAGAAACCTTTTGACAAGCTGTCAGGATGTTGGTTGGACAAGCACCAGGTAGTGCTACTCAGGAGTGAAGCAGTGACAATGATGAGGAAACTCATGTCATTTTAGCTCTGTATTCCACTTCTTAAGAACTAGTTGTCATATGATAGAAAATATCCTTCCTGTCAAATTGATTTTGTGTGCTAAGGCTCTTCAAGCTGGCAGCTTAAAAGATACACATTTACAAAGTGTAACTTCAGGCACAAGAACCTAAACTATGCAGGTTCCTCCTTTCTCAACAAGTGCTGAGATAGGCTCTTCCACAGACTCCTTCAGAGATCACAGGTGAGGCTCCTTTCATTACCCTAGAATGGCTTTTCTCCTGGGTTCTTGTGGGCCCACTTCTCTTAAGTCTGTTGTGGTCTCTCTGAAGGGTAGATAGCACAGCCATCAGTCATTCCTCCCAGTTTTGCATCATATTCAAACTTCATATTCAAATGGCCTGTCCCGTTGTCCAGGCCATTAATGAAGATGCATGAAGGTGCCCCAGTATCAACTCCTGGGGCTTGCCACTAGCAACTGTCCTTCACAAGGACTTTATCCTGGTGATTGTAACCCTCTTAGCCCAGATCTTCAGCCAGTCTTTCGTCTACTTCACTGTCCACTTATCTAGTCTGTACTTAATCAGCTTGTCGTCAGAGACAAGCTGTTAGAAGAAATAAAATCAATAGCCTTACTAAAGTTGAGATAAACTACCCTTCCCTCATCCTCCAAGGCAATAATCTGTCACAATCTAAAGGGTTACCCAGTCTGCAAGTGTGTAAAGGTCGTGACTGTGGGTTCTTAGGATTCCATAATAGACAAGGACATGGAAGCTTTATCGTCTAAATGTCTTTGCTTTATTACAGATTACCACAAGCACCACAGAAATCACCACTAGCGAGTATAACTATGATTAATAAAGAAAAGATATATCAAGCTCTTACAGATTATTATCAGCAATCAGTAATACAGTAATAGCAGCAATCAGTAGTATAACTACCATTGATCACATAGCAACAATAAATATAACAGCAACAACCACTAACAGCAACAACAAAATAGGTATATGCAATTACAGGTTACTAGAAACATCATTAATGAAGCAAACATATCAACAATGTAACACTCATGTTCACATCCTATGAACAACACCATATATGTATATGGATACATAATATCGGCATCAAGAAAATTAATTTCTGAAGGGGGCAAAAAACCCCAGAGGGGGAACCAACCATCCCAGAAATCAGAGGGCAAACCAAACAGAGCCCAAAAGTGTGGGCCCAGAGGAGGGCCAGCAGAATAACTGACAGATTCTCAGTGCAAAGATGATCCACATCACAGTCTGAAGTCAGCCGGGCATCCCCACTGAGAGTCCAGGATCTTGAAGAAAACTTGTGCAGAAAATTCAATCTATTTAGAAGAAGTATCTGCAGCACAGGAAGTTCTCAGAGAGAGGCTCCATTCTGGGTAAATATTAACTCATTTTCGCATCATAGTGACATAAGAGGCCATGGGACGCCACAACTTAGAACAGCCAATAGGTGTAGTTAATTTTTGTATTTTCTGTTCTCTCAGACCAGTTTTTACTTTTCCAGCCTGTTTTCCTGTTCCCACAGTTTGAACAGCCAATGGCAGTTACTGTTTCTTACTTTCTGAAGATGTTTCCCCTTTTTGTGGAAAATAGTCAACAATTTTCAGCAGCATTTAAAAAGCACAAATGCATTGACTCAAAAGCAAAGCATTATGTCAGACTCATAGCCCCCCCCACCTGACAAGCTCTGATGTTTCACAAGACCCACTGATTGCTGACATCTTTTGGCTTCTATAAGAGCATTATATAATTTTAAAGTCTACTGTAGGGATACTTCTCCTTAGTTATCAATAAACCTAAGACCTAATTGTTAGTCTCTGCTTTCTTGGAGTTCTTATTCATCCTAGTTATGGCCTAAGGGAGGTGGTATAGATTTAGAGTAAATTATAGATGTCTGGTCAGATAGTAAAATGTTAAATGTACCTTTTATTGGGTTTATAGCCTTCCTTTTTCTTCTTCTGATCCTTTTCTATCTTGTTTTCTAGTTCAGCTCTTCATATCACCTTTCCCTGGTTTTGTATGTAGATATGCCTATGGCAGTTAAATAATTCATAAAAGGATTGTTCATGGCTTTCCATAAATACCATTAATTTCTGGAATAACACTCTACATAGAGAGTCCACATCAATTCTCACACCATTATATGCAACACCTGTTGGTATCAGGAAGCTGTGCTCTGTCATATGTCATCATATGAGGCAGTACTGATAAAATTTCCATTTTACCAGTCCACTCAACAAAAATTTCCAGAACAATCTGATTCCTGACATCAAGGAAAGGAAGATTTTTAATATTCTGAGTAGTGTGTGATATTTTTTTTTTTGCAAGCACGTCATATGGGAAATCACTCTGTATTTCAGTGATTATTAAGTTTAGAGTAAGATTATGGAGTAAACAGACTACCAATTAATCAATGTCTTGCTATCATCTTGCCCACAAACTTCATGACTGTCATCTCAGTATCTTCCCATTTGTGAAATGTGCCAAGCTGCAATACCACAGTCTTGAGAAAACTCTGTAGAAAGCCCTCTCCATAGAGGCCAGAGGTGCTGACCCACAGAATATAGAAACCCTCATTTCCTTGTTTTCTTCTTCTGATCCCAAGAGTTCAATAAAACTACTATGAAGAAGGGTGGATGAGAAAAAAGGTAGAGTTAATAAGTGGTGATGGCACATTCAGATTTAAGAGATGCACAAAGTACTGATCTTTAATCACTACTGCAGTCCTTTTTCACCTTTTTTTCTTTTTTTCCTTTTAATTATCTCTGTGATTTCTACTGTCATTTAGCTAAATACACTAGCTATGGGATATTTGAATCCTCTGGATGGTTATTGGATATTTCTTCAATAATGGTAATGACCTACACTGTTCATTATGATCCTTTCTTTTAAATCTTGTCCACCACAGTTTGTGCCTTCTAGCTTTTTCTCACTCTTCCCTTTTCTCCTTCTGACTTATTCCCACACATAGAGACTGGCTTCTGTCAGACCAACAGGAAGATGGAGAGACGACTCACTAAGAAATTGGACTGCTGACCTTGGCAACACTTAATTTGCTGCTGTGCTAAAACTACCTCTCATCAGGCTGACCTTATTACTTTGCTGGCGTTTTCTTGTCTTCAGCTGGTTGAAAGCACTTACTGTCAGCAGCTGTTGTTCTCTTCAGGACAATGTGTTAGTTGCTAGGCTAATAAACCTAACATACATTTTTTAAAAAGTGCCCACTCCAAAAGAAATTTAGAGCTGGATGTCAATATAAATGATAAATTATTTCTGTCAATGCATAGCAATACCTGTTACTATCACATAAGTCAAACTTTTTATATCTTTTTTTTTATATCTTATTTTTTTATATCTTATTTTTTAAAATTAAAAGCCATGAGCCAAGCTGAGAAAGAAATTATGAAAGCTCATGACAGCATACAGAACTTCAAATTTCTGATGATTCTATTCAGTTCTCATAGATGATGGGGTATGAATTTTCTGTCTAAAAAAGCAATGTGGATGGATAAAAGTTTCTGTGTTGGTGTGGCAAGGTTTTAGTAGTGAGGAGTTGCAGAGGTGGCCTCTGGAAGGTCAGGAACCATGCTGGACACAGTTCCAGATGGGTCTCGACAAATTGCAGGCCAAAGCTGAGCCCGTAAGTGAAAGAGAGAATAAGGGAACAGAGATAGGAGGAGGGAATCAGAAGAAAACAGAGAGAGAACCCTGAGGTCAGAGGGCCAGGAGCTGCTCCATGGCAGAGCAGGTATTCCCAAAGGGACAGAGCCTGTGGAAGACCCAGCCAGAGCAGAGGAAAAGAGCATAGAAGGAGCAACAAAAGCAACTACTGTGCCCTAACTGCAAACACCACCACTTCTCACCCCCTCCCACACCCTTTTCATTCCCTGCCACACTGAAGGCATTGAGTATAACCTGCGGCCATAACAAGGTGGAAGGAGAGGTGTCTGACGTGAAATCGAGTCTGGGAAAAGGAGTAGTGTGTTTTTCCTGTTCTAATGCTTTTTTCTTGGATGTTTTTGTTTCTTAATACCTGAAAAATTAATTATCCAATTAGAGTCTATTTTGCCTGCCTCCGTAATTGGTAATTGACTCCCTTTGTCTCTATCTCAACTCACTAGCTGTCTTGTTCCTGTTCTATTTTCTCCCCTGCCATGCTGAGGGTGGGGACAGTGAGTGCACAGTTGGGTGGATGCTCGGCTGCCAGCCAGGGCCAACCCACCACTACTCATAATGTTGCTGGCTTCTTCAGTAGTTCCTACTCTTAAAAAGAAATGCACCTGGTTTAGAAGAATCTACTTTTCTAAGCCACAGAGAAGCTAAAACTCCTGAAATCTTCACTGTTGTAAATACTTCAGAGACAGCTTCACATTTGAGAAGACATATGCAGATACGTAGTGTCTGATCAATTATAATGTCCTGTGAAGAGAATCACACAAGATTCTCATGAAACTAGCAAAGAAATACTCATATTCACCAAGGTTGAGACAAACATGATCTACATGACTCTTCCTGGAAAAATGTCCTGTTTTCTTTGAAAATGCCATCTTGGACATCTTCTCTACAGACAAAAAATACATCAACATTAATAATCATATCTAAATAAATTGACCTTCTCCTCTATGAGAAGACTATTTGTATTAGTAAGAGTTGCAAGCTTCAAATGCGGTGTGCTACTATGCTACTTCAAGCCTGACTGCTTTCTTAAAGATGCAGAAATTGGTATCAGGAACCCTTGTCTATATTCAGTGCAAATGCAGCATTCAACTGCAATTTTTCAAAATAATTAGATGCTTGGTTGAGCACCTACTTTTAGTCAGTTCAGTTGAACGCACATATATCAGAAAACACTGTTTACAACATTTATTCTTTTTTGCTACTAATCAAATTATGAAGTAGATTTTAAATTTTATTTTTGAAACCACTTAACACTTCTTAGATTTTTGAGTTATCTAAAAGATGACAATTGCACCAATAATACTAAAACACACAAACCACAAAACTGAGTAAGACTGTCAATACAGAAAGAAGAACAAAGAACTAATGCAGCATGAAAATGTGTCAATGAACAATCATGCAAGATTGTGTAAAATAAAACTAAATGACAGTTTTTAAGTACATATTAACCACAACCAATCAAATACAATGAATATATACTATGTCACAAAAAAGCAACAAATTGTAAATATTTCACAGACTGCATATAAAGAGCCTTCCATCCTTGGCCAGTGATTGCTTTGTGTTAATGTAAAAGGCTCAGAATAATGCTGTCTAACTGGGAATAATACAGCTTTAAGAAGCTAATAAATTTAAAGTAAGTTTCATACCAAATTTTATAGAACCATAGAGAAATAAAGTTGAAATGACCTTCAGAAAGTATCTTATTCATCCATCTACTCTGAGACAGATCACCTAGTTAAACTAAATATTTTATTAACCTGGTCAAAAAAAAAAGATCCATTTAGTAATGCAGATTTCAGAAAAATTATTCCATGTCTCAATATTTTTTTTGTCAGTCTGTCCTACTGTTTAATAAGAATAAATCATTTTGTAATGTAAGCTTATGACTTCTTCTCCTGCATACCATGGGCACACAGAAACAATTATTTCTTCGTTTTTATCTTTTATTTACCACATGACTCCACATGAGAAAAACATACTCTTGACTTCAGGCTAAATAACCCCAGGTCTTTCCATTATCTTTAGAGATCATTTCCTAAGCCTCTCATCATTCTTGCTGATGTCCTTCAGAACCTCTCCAACTGACCTATGTTTTTCTTGAAGTTTCATGACAGAAACTAAACACATTACTTCAGCTTATCAGAGCCCTTGAACAGAAAGGTTATTTTATGTTTCTTACAAGTTATTTATGTCATTTGTTCTTTTCCAGAAGGGAATGACATGGCTGACTCACAATCAGCTTGTGATTCATTCCTTTTTTCTCTAAAGAACTGCCACTTAGCCCATTGTTTTCCCTCATGTATTTATGCAGTTGACAATTTCTGATTAAGTGCAGTGTCTTTTCCTTGTCCCTGTTGACTGTATCTTATTTTTAAAGCCCTTTTCTTCAATTTGACAAAATACTTCTGTAGTACAATAAAGAAGCAACATCCTCAGTATGCGATATTATTTAAGAGTCTTTCTTCAGATTACCATGCTTCCCAGGTGTGCTATATTTTAGAGACCATGGCAACAACTCCATTGTCAAGGATGTAAGAAAATACCAGCATATTCTCATAATTCTGGAGGTCCTGAATATCTGTTCTGACACTTTTATGGAAATTCAGCTCATGCTGTACTTCTCAAGAGTTCAGTAGCCTGCTAAATAAGGTCTTAACGCAGCTGAAGAATGCTTATTTCCACAAAATTCCATGTGGCTTCAAGTCCCACAAAAATCATCAAAGAACCACACAGGTTCACTCAAAAAAACCATGGCCAGTAATTATGAAATCACAAGTATGCTTAAGTTAAGCAAACCTTAGAAGTAAATATGACTGCAAAATCATCAATAAACTATTATATCAGATACTTTCACACAGGTTTGAAGCTTTTCCTGTGCATTCCCCTTATTCAGTTGCTGTGGGATACTTTTTCATATCAGTCATGTGGAAAAAAAAAAAAAAAAGCATATTTTGCCTCAATCTGAGTATTTTGGCTGTTTCCAAATGTAAAGAAATGTTTGTGTTTACATGTTTTGGTAAACTCTGCTTCTGTTTTTCTGTAATACAGAAGCTTCAAAAAATAATCATCTGGCCCAGGAAAACAAGCAGATGAAAATTTTTGGAAGATTAAAGCCAAACATCTTCAAAATTATAAAAGTTTTAAAATAAGGTGGTTTGCCATTCATGGTAGAACTTCTATTCAGGTTTTCACAGAGCACTGAAGCTAAAGGGGTTAAGAGCACTGGATGCCTGATGCTTTAGCTTCAGGGTACCAAAAACCACTCAAGGTCCTTTGAGTTAAAACTTGAATTAAGGACCTCTTAGGAAATATTCAGGATATGTCAGGATAGGAGGTGAACATGACTAGTGATAAAGTCATTCTATTTAAGCCACAGGTCTTTCCCTTCCTTTATTTACACAGTTTTGATTTTCATTTAATTTTCCTTTTATCTTACTGAAAGCAAAATGTATAACTTTATAAAAATATATTGATGCAAAGCCAAAATGAGAATTAAATGTAAAAAAAGCAGGAAAAAAATTGTATGTATATATTAAATAGTCCTGCCACAGTCATTGAAAATAGAATTATCAGAATTGAGCCCTAACAGCGAAAGATTATCAAGAAAAAGAACAAATGCTGTTTGTGCTTTTGGGGTATTTCATATACACCAAAAAGTCTGGAGTTTCTTAAGTTATAATTCATTCTATGTAGTGAAGTTTTCTTCAGGCTGGAGAATGCAATGATATCTAGAAAGCTGACACCATTATCACACTAGTGAATGCTAAGTAACTTAAGGAATAGGTTTCCCAGTAACATCTCTTCTCAAGTCTCCTCTTACTTCCTGATGTATTTTTTGGTTTCAGATTAAGTATCTCACTATACTATAAATTAACTCCAGTTCTAATTGTCTCAGTGTATTTTTAACTGTAAACTGAAACTGAAGAACTTGAATTTTCCAAATAAATTGGTTGCTAAAGAATGCTATTTAAAAAGTCAGAAAAACCCTCCCTCACAGGTCCTAGTGTATATCATAGAGAAGCAATTGCTTCAGTTAATGAAAATAACAGAGCAAGAAACACTTCACTGTATTGCAAGTAATACTTAAATAGCTCTTATAGAAATAGTTTTGCTTATCTGTGCTTACACAATTTCACCCTTTGATAAGCAATTTCAATGACTTCCTTGAAAATAGATGCCTAGGTTCCTGTCCTCTGTCATCTACAATTGAAGCACATTTACCAAATTCACCTGTAATGAATGGGCATACAAATGCTCTGACATTAAGTACAGGCACTTAAAAGATTAAACACCTTGCTGATGCCATTTTGTTTTTCATTGCCTTGTATCTATGAATATTATACTTTTCTTACAGAAATATCTTATATTCCTGGATTTATTCCTGTGTTTGCACACAAACAAAAAAAAAAAAAGGAAGATCCAGTGCTTCTGAAGTGTTGGGGTTTCTTTTCATTATCTTACTCCCAGGACATGTGTCACACTAACACATCAACTCCTTGGAAAACTATATAAATTAAACTATATAAATTAGATATACATTCTCAGGGAGTATTTAATTTAAAATATAGAAAAAAACTACTATGCAAAGAGAAAACTAATCTCCATTATTGTTCATTTCACCAGAAGGCTTTTGGGTAGCTGCCTCATTAGAAAATAAAATCGTATTGCTAAGTAAATTAGCTAATACACAACCACAGAGCAAGCATGCTTAAAAGGTGTATTCAATTTAGAAAAGAAAAATGTCTCATTTTAAACAAAGAGGCAGACTTAATACCAGCAAACAAAAATCTAATCTGCAGTGTCTGTGATGATTTGATGAATGGGAAACCCTTGAAACCAACAGAAAGACTAAGATTAACTTTAGTAATCTTTGAGTCAGGTCTCAAAATTTACACTGACTCTAATAACTCTTTATAGTCTATTAATATCTGTCGTATTAATGCTGAAAACCCCAGTAAGCTTTGAATTCGCCAGTAGGCATAAGAACTATTTCTTTGAGAGAGACTCCATGTATCACCTTCTTTTACAAGAGAACTTGGAGACTAAAGATATATTTTAGAGCTGCTGAACTGCATAATTGCCACAAGCAGAGATGTTTCAGGAATCACAATAGTGGAGACCTTCTTCACTCCTTTGCCTTACATTCAGCCTTTTGCTTTTCCCTGGATGCTCTCCCATTTCTTTATCACCTAAATACAGGAGAAAATTGGCTTTCTTCACCCACTATTCTGTTAAGAGAGTTATTTACAGCTGGCTTCTGGTCAGGGAGCCAGTCATGAATCAGTTCTGAGTGAGGTACTGAAATACCAGCAAAAACCTGGTTTCATATAACTTGTACAATCTATAACCTATACAATTTTGTCTAATAAAAGATTTCTTCTTTTGCAAATCTTGCTTCCTTAATTATCACAATGTACCTATTAAATACTTATTAAATGTATGTTCTGTTTATTTTTATATCCACATAAGCTATATCTATGTAAGTGAGATTCAATTACATAGAACATTAATATAATATAAATAATGAAGAATTACTTATTTAAGTACTTCATATATACTGATTTCAAAATACTCTAATTCTGGCCTCTCTATTTCAGGTTTGCCAGCAGTGATAACAAAAACTCACGGATCTGACTGCCCTTTAGAGAAGAAAAATCATAAGCACAGCACTTCATAGTGATTCATTGCACATGAGCTATATTTAAAAAGATGCAATTAGTCAAAAGCATTCTTGGAAATCACCTAGAAGTTATTAAATATTTATGCTGTAATAATTTTAGTAATTTTAAAAAAATCTCAATTTTTTAATTCTATTAGCCTATCAACTCTAACAAGCAAAACATCATTTCAGAAAAATTGCAAAGGATCTCTGCCCCATAACTGTCCGAATTTGGCCTGTATCTGTAAAAGTCTACTAAAAAATTGAGTGCTGCCTTTAGCTGTGGAGGTATTTGGAAATAGTTTTACAATAGCTCTCAAATGAAATGAAAGCTGATCCTTTTTGAGAGTTACATTATTTAGAATCAAGAGTATACACTTCACATTTAACACTGTCTCAGCAGCCTGTGAAATGTCTCATGCTGAACTTGGAAAACATTATACCAGGATTGCTGCTAATGGAGATAGGCTATATTCCTAGAGGACAATTCTCTTGCTGTTGTCTTCTGAGATGTCAGAGGAAAATAAGGTTGAACTGAGAATTTTCAATATTGATATTGACTTGACTGTCACTGCAACATGTTTAAAAAAAAATAAATTGAAAATCTTGTCCAGTATTTTCAAATTACTCCAAAAATTTGAAAAAGACCATGAGCCTGAGGCTAGTTTCGAAAATCCCTATTTAGTTTTCTGCATTTTTAAGAGAACTGTCTTCAGGAGCTCCTGTGACTACATATTGATTTTATGTATAAAGCTTCTATTTCTGAAAGCTTTGATTCAATGCCTTCTGATGCATGTATTTTCAATGCACTGTGAGAAGTTTTGGTCTTGCTGAAGTGAATAAAAATTTTTCATTATTTTCAGTGGGATCACAAGTTAAGTTTCATTTGGGGCTTTCAAGGATTCCTTAACTGGTTAGGAGTACAAGCAACTGTTGCCTGCATACCTGCTTTGCAAACTCCCCATTCCAAAACACAAGTTCAAGAAATAAGGCTACCCTGTTGTTATTTATTTATGAACTTCTGTTTAGTAGTGAAAGCTTTAAACATGATTTATTGAAAGTTACATAGCAAACCAATGTTAAGAGCAGAATTCTGTTGACGGGAGTGGTTTGCTTGGGGTTTTCCTCTGCAGAGATATTATTTTCTACTAAGACACATCTAAATTGTAGCACATTTAAAGATCACTGCAAATAGCATGAGAACATACAGCATATACTTACTAGAACATAAAAAAAAATCACTGTCTGATGTAATGTAATTCAATATATTTTTCATCTAAATTCTCATATTGACTGTAATATTACACTGACAGAAACTGGATAATTTCTTGAAGAAAAACTAATAACTGAAGAGGAAGATGATTATAATTTAAAAAAAAAAAAAAAAAAACAAACACAAAAAACCAACAAAACCCCAAACCCCATTATTAAAAATTAAAGGAAAGATTTCAAGCTAAATTTCTGAAAGACCCAAAACTATTCTGTTGATGGATAAAACTGGGATCTGTCTTCTTTTGTCAAAATTCTGCTTATATGCCGCTTCTCTTTCATATATCTCTTTTGATTATATACATATAAGTTTGAGATGAGAAGATCAAGTAACAATTTAAATTACTCAGGAGTGCAACGTCTGAACAATTTTAATTTAATTCATCTATAATGTATAAGCTTTCCATGATTTCACTTCACCATAATTATAATTGCTAAGTAGATCTTTTACAGGCATGAAAAAAGAATCAGAACAGAAAAGAGAAGCACATCAGCGTGCTAAAGCATCCTTTTAAATTTTACAGATTTTTTTTCCTACTTAAAGTTTCTAAAAATGTTTTGTTCCTGACTGTATCCTTTGCTGCTTTATTAACTCATTTTCCGATAACTATTTAACTGTGATCAAAACTGTTGTTTTCAAAATGTAGATTTAAAAACAGAGACCTGTCCTGGGTTCAGTTACAGCAGTCATTTTTTCCCCTTCTTAGTGGCCGGTGCAGTGCTGTGTTTTTGACTTTCAGCCTGGGAACAGCGCTGATAGCACCAATGGTTTTAGTTGTTGCTAATTAACATTTAGTCCTACCAAGGACCTTCTCAGTCTCATGCTCTGCCAGGGAGGAGGGGAAGCTGAGGGAAGCAAAGACAGGACACCTGACCCAAACTAGCCAAAGGGATATTCCATACCACAGCACGTCATATGCCCAGTATATAAACTGGGAGGAGTTACCCGGAAGGCCCAGATCGCTGCTCGGGTCGGGCTGGGTATCGGTCGGCGGGTGGTAATTGTATCCTCTTCTCTTGTTATTTCCCTTATCATTATTATTGGTAGCAGTAGTGGTTTGTATTATACCTTAGTGACTGGAGTGCTGTTCTCTCAACCTGTGGGAGTTACATTCCTCCAATTCTCCTCCCCATCCCTCCGTGGGCTTAAACCACAACAAGACCATAAGACATGACAGACAATATTCCACGAGGAATGCTCACTATACATAACTTAATAGTCTAAAAATAAGGTTGATTTCTCCAAAGCTTTTGATGGAAACAAAGGGCATGGGTAAGTGACACCAATCTTCTCAGCCTATCTACTCTGCTGTAGTTGGCTCAGACGGCCAGATCATTAACCCTCCAGAAAACCAGGTGTGCTTAAATTGACCGTTCCATTTTAGCTTGACTGTGGGCTATTTTTATCATGCCTGTATAACAATATTCTTAACAATTCTTTGCTTATAACCAAGCATGCTACATTTATACCCAATGGAAGGTACAGGATCAAGATTTAGTGAAAACAGTGACGAACAAAGAAAAGAAACCCGCTCCAGAAAAGGCTAGCAATGAGTGCAAAACATAAATGTCAGTGTATCCCCCTCCAGAGGCTTCCTGAACATGGATGGATTTAAGTGCCAATATTTAAAGTGAATTTGAATTCAAACGGAACTAAAACACTTCAGAGACTTAACTAGAATGGTTTTAAAATAGGGGAAGGATTGTGAAGGAATAGTTTTAAAGGCAGAGAAAGGAGAAAATTATTTCCAGTGGGACTTTTTTTAAGTCACTAAATGATGAGAAACAAGAAAAGGAAAGCTGTCCCAGATACCCACAGCTGCAGAGATGAGAAAGGGGAGAGCAAGTGCAGGCTGGCAGAAGATGTTTCTCTGAGGTATTGGAGAGAGAAAGCTGCTATCTCTAAAGGAAGGAGCCTTGCCGTCACAACGTGGAGCCGTGTGTGCTGTAATTTTGAATTGGCAAGCGCTGCAAACGGCATCTTGGCATGTGTCAGCTCGCAGCATCCATGCATCAGTAAGACTGAGGCACCCCGTGCCTCTGACAACGACAAACACTGTTGTTCGAAGCCTGGCCTGCCGCCTCCTGCCATTTAAACAACAATCAACAAACACAACCGAGGAGCAGAGCATTTTCCGCCATATTTTTTGACCTTCTGCAGGCGAGTTTTAAGTGCTCCCGAACCCCGTCGCGGCACCCACGTTTTACCGGCTCCCCAACACCAGG
>NW_009921356.1:1397-23176 GCF_000696875.1 Nestor notabilis | reverse complement strand
CCACGTTGTCCCTAGTCTGTCTTTTATTTGCAGTGTACCTAGAGAAGCCTTTTCTGTTATTTTTGACGTCCCTTGCCAGATTTAATTCTAACTGGGCCTTAGCGTTCCTAACCTGGTCCCTGGATTCCGGGACAACTTTCCTGTAATCTTCCCAGGCCACCTATCCTCACTTCTGTCTTCTGTAAGCTTCTTTTTTCCCTCTGAAGTTTCCTCAGCAGCTCCTTATCTATCCATGGAGGTCTCCTGGCCCTCATCTGCCCTTATGTAGGCAGACTGGAGTGTATGGCCTAGGATGGACCTAAACTTGGATTGCATGTCTTTCGAATGTAAATTACTAACAGCAATGTTGCTAAAGCATAGAAAAAAATTACGAAATGAAAAACTTGAGAGTCACAAGACCTAGAATGAATATAATTTCCCTTGGTGTAAATAAATGCTGTTGAGAACAATGGATTGCTGTCTATTTACATTGTTAAAAAACCTCAACCCATCTTCCATTTATTACTGAAGTTAGCGCTGTATGATTTTTACCGGTAAGATAATAAGCCCTCTGGTCTATGATACTATTTTCTGTTAAACTTAACTTTAGATGTGAGTGTTTCTGTAGAATAAATCATATTACAAAATTTTATTCTGGACCAGCTCTGGAGTGCCTGGTATACGTTTAGTGTTAGGAGGAGCAATTTGTTATAAATGTAATTCAGCTGATGTTAGAAGGACCATTTCAGTGTAGGAGGATCACTATTAGGACAGAAAAAGAGCTTGTGGCTGTAAGATCTCTGCAGCAGTCACAAAGATGATACAAGATCATAAAGCAGTAAGCTGAGTGAAGACTGCTGCACGTTTGCATAACAAAGGGCATGTTCACCCCAAAGACCTATACAGGGATTGTTCAGGGACAACCAGGCTTTGTTCCACTGACTTTAAAAAGGATTTGCATTTGCATCAGCAAACACTATACTTGGCCTTCTAATTTTAAAGCTTTATTATCAGTTTACACATCGGGATTACTGCTGTCTAGTGAAAGGTCAGTTTGTGTCCTACTGAAACAAAACCCATTTGGAAGAGGTGGAAGTGTTTAATTATTTCAATAGTATCATGACATCTAATATTTTACCAAACAAGTAACACACCAAACCCTCAAAACTGTTATGCATCCAGGAAAAGTAGGTTGTATTAATTCTGTGGGTGACACCAAGCTCTCATAATTGCACTAGTGAAACAGACCTGCTACGCTATAAATATCTCAGAAAGTCCTTTCTGTGTACTTTGCCCACTATCTGTTGAAGTCATAAGGTGTAACTGGTTCTGATTTTGGAAGCTATGAGAAGCAAATTACTTTCTATTTTCTAAGGACTGTAATAATCTTGTGCTCAAAAATACACAAACGTACTCTGTTTTGTTTTGTTTTGAAGTCAGCCAATTCAAAATCATTAGTGACTAAAGTGCAGCTGTGATGCAAAAATGATGTTATGCGGGCATGTGGAATAATAAGATGTGTTTAACTGGGAAATAAGCAGCATCTGAGACAGTGAAGAAAATACTGGTTTATACAGTGGACTGAAGAAGAAAAAGTGCAAAAAAAACCCCACTATTTTTTTGCAGTTACTACAGGACTGGAAAAGGATGGTTTAGTCATTATATTTATTTAGCATTTTGATGCTATTATCCTTGTTGCGACATGCTCTTATAGTGCCACCTCACAAAACCATATATTTAAAGTATTTATACACGTTTTTAACATCAAAATTCAGGAAGATATAGTTAGTAGTATTATGAGATTAATATTTGGTTTTTTACATTATATTTTCATTTCTCTATGCTGCTTAAATAAAATCCCTTTAATTCCTAACTGGAGTTTTCAAAATGTTGCTTTAAGACAGCATGTTTCAAGTATCTTCACCTTATCTTTATGGCAGAGAAAAGTTCTGGTACTTGGTGACTGCTTTTGGTCCTTGGTGGCTGGAGAGTTCTTTTTGCCCTGCAAGGAACCTTACCAGCCCATGAAAGTCAGAAACATGCTGGTGTGAATCAGCCCCTTCTAGAGCAGTGCCATAAGCCATCAGCCTATTACATGAGCTGTGGGGAAAAAAAAAAAATTGCTATAATCAGAAAGTTCTGAAGAGGTTCAGAAGTTCACAGTATGTACACATCAGTCCAACAAGGTGGAAGTCTTTTCTACAAAAAGAAGGCACATTTTGCACTTGGTACTCACTGGGTCAGGATTTAATATCTTCTACCACCATCTGCAAAATCCTGTACCACTGGATCTTTGTATTAACATGTACAGCAGTTGTTTGAGATATGGTTATTTTCATCTCAAAGTAGGTGCCTGAGTGGAATAAATGCTTTTATAGGTCCTCGTTTTAGAAAGAATAGAACTAAGCATTTCTTAGACATTGTCATATTAAGATGTGGACATGCACTGCCTGACTGTGTCTATGAAAAGCAATCTGAGATCAAAACCAGGTGGGAAGTCCACACTGATAATACTAAGTAACTTAGTGTTTAAAATGCATATTGAGGATGTGTCCTGGATTCAGTTTATGCTTTTCCAGTGTCTCATCTTTGATCTTGCCAATCACAGATGAGTTTCCTAAATAACGGGGTAGTTTGTAGTCTTTATCTTCCACTTACCTCTTCCACCCCTGTATATAACAAAATACAAATTGGAGCAGGGCCTTTAACCAGTGACTTCTACGGCACAAGGGAATACTCTCACTGTGGACTTCTAGAATCAGTATTTTATGCTTAGTAAGTATTTATCTGAAAATTGAAAAGAACAGGGATATGACTATGTATCTAAGCAACTTATGTGAATGCCAGATACAGCTAAGTTTCTGGGTATTTTCAGATGCTTTTCACTCTCTGATTATATCTTTCTTTAAGAAGTTATTTCAGTAAAACATCTGTCCAGATTGATATGTACTTGCTTTATTTTTCCACTTTGATAAATAGATATTTTCTTATAGACCAGTATTTTTAAAGAACAAAACAAAACAACAACAAAACAAAAATCAAAAAAACCAAAACAAATGAAAAACCACCTACAGTAAAATCAGGTGAACTTTTAGTGGAAAGCTGAGGAATATGGTATAGAAAGAAACTTTTCTCTTCTAGATGCAATCTGTTACATCCTTTCTTAGGAACATTTTCCAAAGAAAAGTTGACCTTGTTCCTTTTGAACAACTTCTTACATGATGACAGTCCTACCTGCTGCAATTCATAAGCTGAAAGGGAAAGTTTCGAGATTTATTTACTTCAAACTGTTTCCTTCTATTTTATCCTTTCAAGCTTGAACCTTTATTGCCACAGCAAGTTCTTTACAGCATCTAAAACCTGACTTGTAGGAGCAGTCCAGAGTAAATGAAAAGCCATGTCCTGTGATCTATTGGGCTGTTGCTCTTCAAGAACATCGGTACTACTGACAAACACATAACTTACTAAACTGTGACCCATATAGATTACTACCAATAGAACTGGAGACCTACAGCATATTTGTAGAAGAAAATCTCTGGCTGCGTTTGCACAGGAAAAAACAAAATCTCTTTTCCAGTAGCTATGGAAAATGAAGCTAGAATAAACTTACACTAAACAGTGTAAAGATTTCAGTTATGCTGTCCTTTTATCAGAATGTTTTTCCCATACCCCATGCATGCTTGAAGAGCTATCAACTGGTGTTCATGAACTCAAAAGCTTATTATTTCAGAGCAGTTAATTATGCCTTCAAATAACTTCTGTTAAAGATGGGGTGGCTTTGTGTAGACTCCCTCCATGTCATCCTGGCCCTCAGTTTTTGCCTGGGTTTAGTGTAGTCTATAGAAGACACTAGTACGTATGCCAAAATCTCCAGCAATATTACCTTTAAGTCTGCCATAGCCAATAGTGTCATGTGTGATTCTTCTTTAGGATCTGCTCATCTGATCAGAAGTCTTTGAATCTTCTTTGACTGTCTTCTGCTTCTAGAATTGTAGAATGGGTTGGGAGGGACCTTTAAAGATCATCTAATTCTGATCCCCCTGCTGCAGGGTTTTATAGATAGTGATTAGAGAAAGGAGATAGTTGAGCAGGAATTGTGATGAACAGTGTTTTATTTTATAGGTTCTACAGAAATAAATTCCCAGAGATAGTAAAGGCCAGCATTGGTCATTTGGGCTCTTAATCAACTCAGTAGCCAAGTGGTTGCTGTAACCACAGCTATCTTGGTGTAAGTCTATAAACTTGGTGCAGAAATCTTTGCAAAGAGAATAGCCTAAGTAAGTGATGGAAAATCCTACTACAAACATAGCAGAGTACATAAGTAAGAGACCTTTCTTTTCCTTTGCAATCTCTATACTGAAGAAATGGTGTTCTCTTCTAAACAGACAGACTTCTGTTTTGAGGACTCTGAACATTTACACAGCCCATAGGTAAATTCAGAATTGTCACCATCTCTTTGTGTATTCAGATTTCGAAATTTTGCAAACTCGCTTAGAGCAAGGTTTTCACTCAAAGGTCAAGCAAAGTTATAAATGACTAAGCACAAGAGAGTTGGTGCTATTTTTTTTTTAGTCTGAACCATCTCTTTTTAGAGGTTAAAGTAATAGCAGCAGCTGATATTTGTTTTTGCTGAGTTAGTGAGTGATCATCAATAATGAAATAGGCAGTTCTGATTCTACAAAAAAACAGGTGTTTTGATAAAATGCTATGCAGTGGAATTGCTGAATGCTATGCAGTGGACTTGCTGGTGTAAGGGTTTGATCCTTTTTAGAATTCTTCATCTCACCTCTGTCTCCTCTGTTTTTGGTCTGGGTGCATCTTTACTAGCTCCAGGAATATTATGCTAATGACTCTGTATTTTTTTTTTCCGTTTCTGTTGCTACCAATGGTAAATGGAACTGGACAGATTTTAATCCTCATTGCTATCAGCAGTCCTTACTACTATCAGCAATATACTGTGATTCTTTTAACTCCATTGGTTTCATTCTGTCAGTCTTTCTGATTCTCTGCACCTTCAGTATTCCCTTCTGCTCTGCCTCATTGCCAGGAATAAAGTGATTGTGAAGAGCAAAGGGAAGTGACACAACTGAGTCGCTTTCATTTTCTTCTTAAGCCTGCGTATCTTCCATAACCTGAAACTTGACAGTTTCTCTCCTGTGTTTGTTTATTCTCTTTCTTTACCTGGTTCCAATGCTGTTTGGTGTCAGTCACCTATGGGGAATGTATGTGTTTTAAAAAAAATAAAGCAATACTGGAATTTAGAATTCCACACTTTCTGCAGAGGATTTGCCTTCAAATATGGTTCTGCTGTCTAATAATGGATATAAATGTAAGAAGCTCTTCCATTTTAAAAGCTGAATTTTCAAACCTCAGAGCTTAGGCAGAGCCAAGAACAATTTTTAATTTCAGAGGGTTTTCTTGCTTTTTCTTTTGAAGAGATAGTGGAGATCAAGAAAGTTGGGTAATGTAAATCGCATTACATAGCACATGAAATGGATGAATGTCCTTGATTCTGCTGTGCACATCAACCCACAAAGTTTATTCTCACTAACTTTCTGCTTCCCAGAAGCTCACTGACAGAAAAGAAAGAATGGAAAATGGAGAAATCCAGCATCAGTTTTTCTCAAAAGACTTTTGAAAGAAACAGCCCTTCCCTGCTGTCACTTGCAATAGCTTTTAGAAACTCAGTGTGTATTCCATACTGACAGCTAAAAGCAGGAGCATCAAAATACTTGATCCACTCAGATCACATATAGCAACAAGAATCAGAGGTTTTCGGAAGGCCCTTCCTCTTCTGAGAGAGCCTGTTAGTGGTAAATTGGAAGAAGGGAGACAAGTAAGTTCAGCCTTGGGAACAGTGAGAGGACCACATGCTCTAAAATATTTTGACAGCCATTTCTCTCCTCAAGATTGCTGCCTCTGGAGGAGTTTATAAAAATGTAAACAAATGAATAATAAAATTTCAAGGGTTTTGTTTTTCATCCTCATGGAAGGCTGTAGGGACATGGGACCTGGATCTGCTCATTTATACGGAAGGGATGTGAAATTAATACAAAAGTACAGGGCCAAAAATGAACTGTAATCCTTGCAGATGTGCTCCTATGGTATTTCCCTATAGGATAGCAGGGCCAGCAGCTCAAATAGACTTTAAGAATCAAATATTAAAAATATAACTACCAAAAATGTAAACTTCCTTCAGACAAGAACAGTATTTTGAAAGTATGCCTAGGAAGAGTCTGTACGCCTCATGGAAGCCAACTTAGTAATTTAAAACATTCCGTGACCTTGGAGTGAAAACCTTGCTCTAGGAGAGTCTGCAAAATTTTGAAATTTGAATACAGAGTGATGGTGACAATTCTGAAATTAACCTGCGGGCTGTGTAGATGTTCAGAGGACTCAAAACAGAAATCCCTGTCTGTATAGCACACACCACCAATTCTAAGTTACACACATGCCAGAAGCATGTGATAGAAGCATAGTTTTCTGTTGCTAAAATTAGGATACCAAGGTGTCAGAATGAATCCTGTCACCTGGTTTTGCAATATGTTGGAGATTCCAAATCACAAGACTATGGATTCCAGTCTGAAAGCAGATTAAATAGAATTATATGAAGTTGACTTAATTGACTAATGAGGTCCACAAATCCTACCTACTTTCGTGTCAAATAGAGATGGGCACTGAGCTAAAAATATTTTGGTGTGTTCATAGAATGGTTTGGGTTGGGAGAGACCTTAAAGATTATCTAGTTCCATCCACCCTGCCATGAGCAGGGACACCAACCACTAGAGCAGGTTGCTCCAAGCCCCTGTGTCCAACCTGGCCTTGAACACTGGGGCAGCCACAGCTTCACTGGGCAACCTGTGCCAGCAACTCAGCATCCTCACAGGGAAGAACTTCTTTTTTTATGTAATCTAAATCTTCCCTCTCTCAGTTTTAAGCCACTATGCCTTGTCCTGTCACTAAGTTGAATTCCCCATAAGCTTCTTTGGTAAATATTGTTTTCCCCTCAAGCTATTTTCCACCAAAACTGGGTAGAAATATTTTGGCTCTTGAAGCCACGTGCCTGGAAGTATATCCCAAAATATGCCCTTCCTGCTGGTGACTGATAATGTCTTTTCTGACTCTCTGCTTCTCTGGCCGAAACCTCCCAAAATAAGTTACATGGACTTATTTCGAAGTGAGGGAAATTTTAGGTAAGCAAAGATAATTCCTCTATTGTCATGATTGTCATTCATTGTCATTTAGTAATGCAAAACCATAGATGGGAAGATAAAACCCATAGAATGCAAATTCCCTTGAAATGACAAGACTTATTGATTCAATATCTTTTCTTTATAGAGAGGTTTTTGAAATGAAAGCTCAGGCTTCAAAACAGTCACACTAACTGTGTTTACAGTGAAGTTCTATATATCGACTAGATGACTTAGAATAAATCTTTCTGTTCTGTGTTATTCATACTTAAAAATTTACTTATATGACAGTACTAAATTACATTGTAGCAAAAAGAACTATTATAAATTCTCCTGGAAAGGTATCTGCGTTTTAGACAGCCTTGATTGATTTCAAAATCTTCTCTACTTAAAAATTCCTCCTGTATTCCATGTCTATAAAATGGCAAGTACTTTCTGAAAATGGAAATCAGCAATAAAGCCGTAATAATTCAGGACGTGACAGTCTTTTCTCACTGTTGCTCATGTGTACTCCCCTAAGTGTTTGGCAAACTAATGCTACTTGGAAATGTAATAGATGTTTCTGATTGCTTTAGAAAAGTCCTTCGTGGCAACTTCTAAAATCAATTGTTCTGATTTTTCTCTGATGCATTTTATGTTTTCATTGCTTATTCACTTGATGTATATATGGGGACTGAGTTTGTCTGTCATGGTATTTCAGTGCTGGTTCCAACTGTAATCCCATTACATCTGTTACAGTGCCAATGCTTGCAGATGATTTTTTTCCCACATAGATGACTCTAACTCATTTATATGTTTGAATAGAATTCTGCATGCAAATTTGCAGTAGTGTTGCTTGCTGGTATAGTTTTCTCTTTAGACTTGTTGCTGTTAATAAGAAATCATGCTTTGGTTCTAGCTTTACCATTGTATCACTTATTTCTTCTTGTTAATTCCTAATAAGAATTCTTCCTGATGACTTTATGAAAAGATTAGGCAAATCACTTAGGATAATATCTTTGGGGCTGTAATAAGTCATTGACTAGTCTACAAAGAGGTGTGTGACTGCCCACTGCTGGGTGGGATAATGTCACAGGACATTCTGTGGGGCTGCATTATGATATTTTCAAATCATTTTGACCATGAATCTCTATTTAAGACTTCAGACTTCCATCCTCCTTCAAACACCCTGTGGGACAAAATTGTGAGGTCTCTCTGTAATACTGAGATTTTTAGTTGTATGTATAATGTGAAAAGCAATTATAATCTGCCAATTTTTTTGTGTAACTTGTTTAATATTTGCTTTCTTGTCTGTTAACTATTATACTCAGTCACTGGAAATCCATACAGTACCTTGTCCAGTTTGCTCAGAGAGATTATTTTTTTATACTGTATGTATATATAATAATAATGATAAATTATCATGAATATATATGACACCTATATGATAGTGACATTTATGACACCTATAAAATGGATCTTTCTGTTTTGTGAAAGTTTTTGCAAAGTAAAATGACCATAAATAGCCTGAGGGTGATCAAAGTCCAATTTCTAAACCCAGTTGAGGTACATCATAGGTGCCATTGATTTTCACTAAAAATAAGGGTAATATTCCCAAATGCTACATTTAGGAAGCCTAGTCTCAACAATGAGAAGTTCGAAGTCCAACACTCGGGGAGGAACGACCCCAGGCACTAGTGTATGTTGGGGATCACCCAGCTGGAAAGCAACTAATATTAATTAACCAGCTAATTAAGCTTCTAATATTAACTAAAGACACTACATGGTGAAAAACTCATGTCTGCCCTATGTTAAATCCCATTACACAAAACACCCAAGTTTTGATCTTTGACAGCAAAGTATTCTGTATACATGTGTTTACCCTAGAATTAAGTTTTAATATCTATCTGTATTTTCTTACTGAATTCTCAGAAGACCTGAGAAATATAGACTTTCAGCTAAGGAACCATTGCCCCATATGCTGAGTGGGCATCCAGTTGGAAAGCAGCTCAGTAGGAAAGGACCTGGGGGTGTTGGTGAATACCGGGTTGAGCATGAGGCAGCAATGGGTCGTTACCACAAAGAAGGCCAGTGGTATCCTGGGCTGTACCAGGCACAGCATTGGCAGCAGGTAGAGGGAGGAGATCCCTGCCCTCAGCACTGGTGAGGCCCCAGCTGAAAGACTGTCCAGTTCAGGGCTCCTTAGTGCAAGAGACATTGACAGACTGCACATAGTTCTATGAAGTGCCAGGAAGATGCTGAAGGGTTTGGGGTATCTCTTCTATGAGGAAAGTCTGAAAGAGCTGGGACTGTTCAGACTGCAGAAAGGAAGGTTCAGGAGGGATCTCATCAATGTCTATGAATACCTGAAGGAAGGTACAAAGAGTATGGACTCAGCCTATCTTTACTGGTGCCCAGTGCCAGGGCTAGAGGCAATAGGCCCAAACTGAAACACAGGAATTTCCCTCTGAAAATCAGGAAGAAGTTTTTTACTGTGAGGCTGACCAAGTACAGAGTCCCCAGGGTCTCCCTCTTTCAAGACATCAAAAAGCCACATGGACATGGTCCTGAGCAACCAGCTGTAGGTGGCTGTGCTGTAGCAGAGGGTTTGGACCAGATGACATCCAAAGTTCCCTTCCAACCTCAATCATTCTGTGATAAAAAGGGTAGCTGGATACAGAAAGGCTGCTTGTTAGTACAGTGACCTTGTCATGCCTTGCTCCTGCATGTCTCGTTCTCCATTACCTTCTAATTAGACACTACTCCACACTGTTTTCCTAAGTGAGGTTAGTGTCATTTCTGCTGGTGTGCAGTTGCTGCCGCTGCCCCATTTGTGTTGATCCACTGATGTCCAACATTGACTGTGTAGTCTGGAAGTGTTTGTCTTTACTAGGGACAAATGATCAGCCATGCCAGTGCCTGGACTCGATTTCACAGAACCACACCAGCCTGGCTCCAGGGGACTGGGATGGGGAAATCCCCCTAGTCCTGTGTCCACTGAATACAAAGCAGCACTTTAGGATGAGACTCTGTGCTTAAATGATGCTTTGAAAATGGGTCTAAATTCTGGGCATCTATATTGCTTTAAAAATCTTACCAAATATTTGAAAGTATTATCTTGAGTTTATGGTCTTTTTTCTGCCTTTTCTTACCTGTAGTAATTAATGAAACTTTGAAACTTATCTCTCTGTATGCAAACAGAACCATAAATATTGCTTTAATATCTCATCTTGTCATAACTTAAAGACTTTTTAATCACCTTTATATGGCATCATTTTACTTAAGTTACATCTTTTTAGACTGTGGCTTCTATAAGCATGTGATGGAAGTGCTATTTAGGACTATTCAATTATGTTTTTGTGCCTTGAACCCATAAAATCAATTGCTGAATTTGAAAATTAAAATCATCATGTTTCTAAAGTTTAGTAAACCACTAGGTAGCTTCATATTAAACTGCAGTTTTTGCTTTGTCTGAGTAACATAACAGTTGTGTTAGCGCATTTTCTCAGTATTCTTATTATTCTTAAATAATTTACACTTTTTTGGAGATCAGATGTACAGCTTTTTTTTTTTCCCCCATTATAAAGGACTGTACAAACAGCTTTTATTTGTGTCCCTCAAGGATCTGCTAGTCTATCTCTATGGCTGCATCCTTTTGATGGCTTTCCTTTGAATTCACAAATACTTCATTGAGGGTGCAAGGCTCATCTCCAGAACAGGGCTTACAGCAGGAAATGCATACAAGCAGACACCAGATCCTGTGGTTAAAAACAACCACTATGAAAACAGAGGAGAAGAATTAAGAACCGCCTGAAGAGATTGTGAAATATTAAGTACAACAAACTTATTTATGATTTAGGAAAACTGTGCAAATATGTTTGTGTTACAGATTTAGCCTATGCTAATACAAATCCCTGCACAACGCACTCTAATTTATTTCACTGGAAACACTGGAAGAATCTGGATATTTTGAAAGGTTTTTCTATTCACCTCTATTAGTACATGTCAGACAAATAAAACAGGAGATGAGCTTTGGCATGTACCTCTTTATGGAACCGTTGTTTCCATGCAGGAGGACAGTGGAATAACGACCATTATAACAAGGTAGTTTCTTTTAAATTTGCTTTACTAGTTTTGAAAACACTTCAGAAGCAACATAAAATCTTACCCTGCTTAACAGTCTGCAGATTTATGTGCCATTTTAAATACTCAAAAGTCCTTAAGAAATGCTTTGCCATTTTATTTGTCCATAGCACAAGAATGAATTTCACTATGTGTGTTAGGATTGTTAAACAGCTAGCAGTGGCTGTTTACACCAACAATACATGTGGTGATTAATTCATAGGATTCCTAAGGGAAGACTAAGCCAGGTAAAGGTCTCAAGGATGCAAGCCAAGGTGTAGAGTGCACTGTAAAATATTTAGTGAATACTAAAGCAAGCCACAGAGAACTAGAGAAGGACCCAAGGGTAGGGAAGAATACATTAGCTGCCTCAAAAAAATATAATGCTTTGAACCAGGAGATAGTTATTTTAAAGTGGATTAAAGACTATCTGCTTCCACTGAACACATAAACACAGAATTGCAATAGTACATAAGAATGTGTATCACAGGGAACAGAAAAACTTGTGTTATCCAAGATAACATTTAATTAACTTTGCAATTTAAAAGAACACATTACTGTAGCTGTGAATCATAAATGTATCTCTGCTAATCAAAATCTTATGCACAAATTTCTATGTCAAAGTAAAATTTATCCTTCTCAAAAAACAAATGTTAATTGACAGACTTTTAGCAGATTATTTTAATTAAGCCCTGTTAGAATGTCTTCCTCTTTTACTCATTGTATTGAATGTTAATTTGATCTATTTACTTGCACAGCTTTCAAACTATGGACTTGCACTTATAATAAAGTTTCACAAAATTCTTTAAGCAAGTCATACACTGTACAGCTGTTACCTCTCCAAACTAATCTTGTGTATTACATAAACCAGCCAAGTTCTGTTTTTTCTGTCTTATTAACACATGATATGTTCTCAGAAACTTATGCTTATCTGTCACTACTTCAAGAAACCGTTACAGTTTTATTGTACATGGTACTTCCATGCTTTGGTGAAAAGTGCCACAGATTCTTTCATCCAACAATGAAAAGATGTCTACACTTATTATGATGTATAAAAAGTAATAATATGCTTTTAAAATTATTTCCAGTGGTTTCTCTTAAGTAAGTAGCTAATTTCTCTTAACTTTCAGCTTCTGCTATCCACATAGGTTTAAAGAGAGGAAAGCTGTTTGAATAGTGAAGTGTGCTTATGCCTTGATGAAAGCTCTGCCTGGTGATGTGAGCCTGAAGCAGTAGCCTCCTTTCTTTTCAAATGAAAGCAGTTTTCATCCATATACATATATTCCACTAACTGTTTTTTCTTTTTTTTTTTCAGTATTTTGTTAGTAAACCTGCATTTTAATAGTAAAGATTTTGTTTCAACAACCCCATGCAAAGCTACAGGCTTGGGGAAGTGTGGCTGGACAGCTGTCTCATGGCAGCTGGGGTATGATCCATGATTGCAGAGATTCCTGTTTTGCTGACAGTTAAATGTGCAAGCAAAGAGACATAGTCCTTGCTAGCAAGGTTACTGTGTAAGACAGACCAAAGAAGAAGTCTGAAGAGTGAGAATATATAGAACAATAACAGCTCTCACACCAGCTATCCAGCTGGCCTGTGAGCACCTTTGGCATCACCAAAAACACATGTTTTCAGGAATACAGTAAGATAATAATAAAAATATTCATGGGAAGGTAATTTCTTGTTTGAAAGATGTAGGAGAAAGAACAAATGTGGCTCTTGAAAGAAACATCTGGTAGTTCTAAGGCAGTATCAGAGCTTCTGTTTGAGCAGCAGCCAATAAACTGATATTTTCAAGTTAGTTCAAGATCTGGTTCAAAAACTTTCTGAAAGTTTTGAAAAGTGAGCAACATGCTAGCTTATGTTTTTTTCTAGCCAAATATTTGATCACTTAAAAAAACATGGCTTCACAAATGCATACACATTCCCATTGCCAAGAAAATCGTCAGGTAGTTTCCTTTGCATGCTGGTTAGTAAGATTTTGGCTGTTTCAGTTTTCATTATAGTATTAATAATTTAATCAAGTGTTTTGTATTAATAATGTCAATTACAAATTTCTCCTTTGCTGCGGATTGATCTGTTATTGGCCACCTAACAAACATTTATATTCTTATCGTTGTAGGAAGGAAGGGCTGTAAATAAGGATTTCAGTCCATCTAATTACTTTAATTGATTTCTGCTGAAATAATTGACCTTTGGTACTTGGTTCTGTCTTCACATTCAGAATTGACAGCTTATTCTGATGATCATCAGCCATGGAGAAAATAAGTTAAGATTTCAATTAAAAGCATGCAGCATAGGCTAATCTATGGATCTTGCGTTAGTAACACTCCATACTTTCCTGCTAGAGAATACATGTCATGTCTGAGGTGGAAAATATTGTATGAAAAGTACCTAAAGAAGTAGGATAAGGAAGTATATCTAAAAATCAAAAAAAAAAAACAAAACAAAACACCACTTAGGAGTCTTAGGGCACTTCTTCATACATGTCCACAAATTACACCTAGTAAGCAACATTACTCCTTCAGGCAAAAGATCACAAAATATGTAGAAGCTAATTTCTACATTCTCTTTCTTGGGTATCATGACAGTAGTGATGCCCTCAGCTACCAATTCCATCTTCTATAACTGTTATTTTTCAGACAAAGCTGGCCAAAACCTCCTTTCTATTAGACAAACAGGCAGAAGATTTCCACACATTGGTGGACTGTCAGACACATTTGAGGTCTTAAAGAATGCACAAAAAAGCAGTAATAAATATTCAGCTAGATGGAATATGCTGAATTATAAAGTTTTGTTGATATTATTGGGAGTTAAGATTTCCTTCAGTAAGTTCATGAGAAGAGTTTTCAAAGAGTTTTATAGTTTTTACATCTGAAAAGCACTTTTCATTACATGACTTCAGTGAATTGGATAAAGGTGCAAAGCACTTACTGAACATAATTGTTGTGTTCGAAGACTATGCTATGGCAGAAACATACCCTAACTAGTCGTAATCTGTGTATTATATTAGCATGTTTTGGAAGAGAAAGTATTAAGTGTTTTCTAGAAAAAATGTAACAATAACCTCAAAGCACTCTTCTCAGTATAAAATTACTTTGGACAAATGTTCTTCCATAATTGAAATATATTATTACATTTGCTATTTTTGTTACTGCAGTTGTAAGCATTCTGTAGCTCAAAGTGTTCTATTTTAAAGTATATTTTGCTTGATCTGGTGGATGTTACATGTTGGTTGCAAAGTGGGAATAATTGGCCATAAATTGAGTCATCTATTTGCTACATTATGAGTGTGAAGTGGAAGTAACATGGAAAATAGATTGTTTTTTCACTAGGAAGGGAGGCAAGGGCTAACTCTACAAAAGCATCTTTATCTTATTCAAAATAATTCCTCACAGAAGTTCTTGACATTTAAATTACCTCTAACAGTATAATATTCCAAAGATACTGATTCATTTGCTAATAGCCACTGGAAATATTCTTTACACTCCTTCAGTCAGTGCTTTAAGTCATAGCACTTTCCCTTTGTTACGTTAAAAGAAAACAAAATATATCTCTATTTTTTAATTCATACCTCTCCATAGTATTCTATGTTCTGAACAGATTTCTAAGAGAAAAGTAAATTCTGTAAAGTGAGTGGCTATTTTGGATTTTCAAATTAAACTCCTGTGTATCTATCTTTCTTGAACACTGAACTACTGAAAAGTTCAACAGAACAATTTTTTGATTGAAGGTTTACTTATTTTGGTCAATTTTTTTTTTTCCTCCCCCAAGGAAAGACTATCTTATATGGATTATTTTTCTCCCCTTCCCATACTGTCAAATCTGTGGTAAAAAAGGTTGATGAAAATTACCTGCATATGTTCCTTGAGAAATACCAGCTTCTAAATCATCCACCACTGCTGCTTGGAAAACAGTTCAAATATCTCGATCCTCCACAACAACTGTACATTTTAAGCAGAAAAGACACAGCTGAAGCTTGAATGATTTATAATGAGAGGACTAAGACAATGGACATCTGAACAAGTTGAAGTGTTGACATCTCATCTACTCATCTGATTTTCCTTTTAAAGTCTGTGGCAAAAAGTAGGCATTCACTGAGCATGTCCATCACATTACATGCTCTTCCTCTTCACGACCTGTAAAGTGAACCCAGGCTCACTAGCTCACATGTTGACATCCAAACTCCAGATGTTTAAAATGAGGTTCCCAGTCAAGTTTTTAAGCTTTTTAACTGTTTTGGCTTGGTGTTGATGATTTTTCTGAATGTGTTGCTGCATTGCCTTTCATTTGAGTAATAATTGGGATGTAATAGCGTCTTTAAAATGAAATTTCTGACACATAAACTAAACCACACAGAGCAGGAGGTGTGCAGGGGTGGATCAGACACACTAACCTCTTTTCATAAAAATCCACTGGCTTCCACTTTTTTCTTTATTTTTGTTATGGTTGTTTGGTTTTTAAAGGTTGGGGATTTTTTAATTTTTTTTCCCAAGTTAATCTCATCTCATCAGGAAAACATAATTTATTGACATTTTGCTGTGGTTGAGTAGTAATCCTAGTTCTCATAAGAAGATGCCCTAGATGGACACCTGAGGGGATGAAGGCACAGACCCGGAGCATCTTCATGCGGTGAATCGCTTTATTGCCTACTGCTCTAACTTTTTATACCATTCTAACAACAGTTATTTTTAGCCTATTGCTCTAGCTTTTATACCATTCTATTTGTAGCCTATCATGTTTAGTTCCCAACTTAAAGTTTGTTTTTTAACACTGCTTGCTTTCTCACAGGCAGATCCCAGAGTAGCCAGTCTCTTATCTTTATGCTCTCTCCTCCTCAGCCAGCTGGGTTGCTCTGCTTGATTGTACTCTGTTTTTTCTTTAGCTCTTTCTTCTCCAGCCAAGCAGTTAGTTCTCTTTGGCGACAACCATATAGTTTTCATTCTCCCACAGACACCCTACCAACCATTTCCTACTGCTGTATCATCTCTCTGAAGTGATTGCCAGGCTATATGTCATTGAGCACTCTAAAAGGAAACAGATGTGCATGCACAGAACAAAGCAGGAAGTATATTTCTATTCAAAAAATTGAGGAGCAACAGTGATACAATCCATTTTACAGAATGAAGGCATGTATTTTTGTGAGCTTAGAAGATTGAACAATTCCACTAAAACATTATGACTAAAAGTTACAATGAAAAAAATGGGTTAGCATTCTTAGTGACATGTGACATTTAATTAAACGTGCTTGCTAGCAGAAATACACAAATGAAGGTCACATTTGCAAGTATTATAAGATAGACTATGTTTTAATTAGATAGATGAGAAATGTCAATGAGTTAGTGACTGACCAGGAGTTGCTTAAAGAAAAAAAGGAATGAAGGAAAACAAAACACCCCCCCAAGAGTTTTAAAAGAAGTTTTGGGGATGGATTCAGTGAATTTGCCTTGTATCTTTCTCTGAAGGTGTAAAGTATTTTTCTGAAATTACATTGTACCATTACTGGACAACACTGTTGACAAGTGTCGTGCCTTTTGAAATAAAACTGACAGATAAAATATAACAGATAGCATGTGTGCTTTATATTTGTACTCACAGCCTATACCTAAGTAATATGTATATATTGCCTATGCCATGCTTTGGGAAAAGATTCCCTTTCTTTCAGAGTCAGCTTAGCTTTCCCAGAGCACACATGAAATGAAGTAAAATTTAACCTGACATAGCTATTACAAATTATAAGAGTAAACTTCTTTCAAATGATCTTGAAATTAATATTTTTTAGTTTTTTTTTTCTAGAAGAACATAACCTCAGTAATCAGTAGAAGAGTTTCTCTATTACCTGTGGCACTGTTTTTCCTCATAGTGTTGAATCTGACCAAAGAAAGGCTGAAGAGTGGCGTGTGCTGGAAATAATAAAAGATGCATGGATAATTTAATGAGTTGACATAGATTCATTAAAAAGTTCCCCAAACTAATTCAAATCATAGTTTGCTGGTGGAAATCACATTTAAGAAAATGTTCACTTGAAATAAAAAAAAAAATACAGTCTATCTTAAAACTGTCATACTGTTGTTAAAATGGCTATAAATCTGGCAGTTCTAGTGCAGAGAACTGTGAAGGCTAATCCAAGCTGCTGATTTTATTGTGGCTGGTTTCTAGTTGCTTGATAACTTTAGCATTTGGGCCTATATTCCTTATCTGTGTCTGCTTGTAGCTGAGAAACTTCAGGTGTTTCATCCTAAATAATTAAGTTATTTCTAAGAATATGGTTAGGGAAAATATAATTTCATTGACAAGCTAAAGTGTAGCAGCGTTCTGAGAGCTACCCATAGCTGCTTGATGGAATTTCTCAAGGATTTTAGGGGTAGATTGGTAAAGCTAAAAAATGCATTAAAGAGCAACAGCTACTCTCCAGCAGTTTAACTATGTACTTAAATAAGGGAAAATAAATTTTTTCTCCCAAGTCTTGAAAGCCTAATCCAACCCAAATTAAAAGAATAATTTTATTGTAAATAATACTCCAATAAAAGTACATTCTAATTAAGCTATCGCAACTAGGCAGTTCAGAAGCCTAAATCTCTGGAGGCAAATGTTTGGATTAGGAAGTAGGGTTTGTTTTCAGGTAAGCATGATTTCTGCTTTAGTTGTCAGTTATGATCACAGGCTACAGGATTTCAGTAAACCAAGAAATATTTGCTTATGTATAATTTATTAACTATTTCCAGTTGTGTCTTACAGGAGAATCTTTACTCAGATAGTTCCCCCATGAGCATGACAGGAACCAGAGCCAGGGTGCAATTTCACACTGATCACTAATCACAGGCAAACAGTATTTATACATGAAAGGTCAGAAACCAGGTAGGGTAATACTGCCATTAGTGCAGGACCTTTTCACCATGTAAAGTGACTTTTTGTATCCTTCCCTTCTCTTTCTTCCCCTGGTATTTTACATCCATGCCACTCAGATTGTGTTGATTCATTTGTTCTTTCAAACCCTGGATTTACCTCTGTGGAGCAAGTGTTCCCCATTCAACTAGATAGCAAAGAATTTTTAAATATTTTTTCAAGCAGGAGAAGAATTACCGTCTTCTTGACTTGATGAGGCAGCACAGAACAAGTTCATTTCACCAAGCTGCCTACACATACTATTTCAGTGAAAAGAAGTTGTCAAAACTATTTCAGGGTTGTTGAATCCTATTTACAGGAGTAGCTTATTGTGTTATGTGTCAAAGAAACAGGAGAGTCATAGCCTAAAAATGAGAAATATTACATTAGCAAAAACTGCACTTTGATTCAAACTTCTTCAGAAAGGGAGGCTGCATGCCACTGGAGATTTCTGTGTGGCTTCTATTTACTTTTGTCTAGCAACATGATATGTTGGCAAAATTTAGGCAGCCTGGAGTGAGTCTTGCTGTTGGATTTTCTCCTTTTTCGAGTCCCACTTACTTTTTAGCCCTTCACATCTCTCTGGTTCTTGCACCTCCTCAAACCTCTTGCCCCTCCAGATAAGTTCTCAGCCTGGAAGCTGTTCCAGGCACTTACCCTAATGACATAAAGTCTGATCCCAAACTAGTTAGATTAGGAATATTTGTTAGCTCAAGCTTACTAGGAACTATAGTACGTCTCATCTCATAAGATGGCTTGCCCTTCCAATTAAAAACAGTAAAAACAAAAAGTATTTCGTATTAGCATTTTGGAAGGATTAATGGTTATTTTGCTCTCCCATGTGTGTGTAAACTACAGTTTGGCCTGGTGATATATAAATTAAGTATAATGGAGGATCCAATTTTTTGTGTGTTTATAACTACTTTTTGATACTCTTGTGTGCCTGGGCAGCAGGGAGTAAGGCTACTGATTTGTCTTAACTTATTTGCTGGGTGAGATGTCTGCTAGAAGGATGTTCCTGTTCTGTAGAAACATGCAGAGCTGTGTGCTTGTTCCACCCACCTTCCAAGATGACAATACAGGGAGATAGGAACATAGAAGCTATACTAAATTATCTATCTAATAATCAGGATTATAAGTATTAATTTTCTGATTGCTGGTCTCCATTTCTTTGCAAAAGAAGCAATATACAGCTCAGATAATCTGGAAGTCTTTCTGCATACCCATCAAGGGAGAGTGTTCTGTAATTTTCCAATGAAATAATAATTTGGATTTTCTCAAGCTAGAATAGCTGATGTACTCAGGAACATCATCTGAGGAACTATATTCTGTTGTTAACAAGTGGACTACATAATTTAAAAGGTCTTGAGACATTGGAGTTTTAGTACTGGTATATGTATGGCACATAGTATATTTAACAGCCTAATAATACCATCTTTCAGTCACACAAGGTATTTATCATTTGCTGAAAAAGTACTGACATAAAGTTTTCCCACGTCCATGTCCTTTGCCATAAGGCAAATATCAGAGAGCTAAAATACCATGGTGAAAATAGCGAAGTGCCTGTATCTGCAGAAAATACTCAAGGAACAGTACATTAATTATATCTGTGATTGCAATCATGTTTCCTTTGGAAATCCTATTAAGGTTTATTATGCTTTGTTGTAAAGCTTGGACCAAAGGCAAGTCTGCTTTTTGTTTGCTTTTTTGTTTGTTTGTTTGTTTTTGTTTGTTTTTTGTTTGTTTTGTTGGTTTTTTTAATTATAAAGCAAAATTCCTTCCAGTGTGTATTTCTTCTATGTCTGTGTGCAGACTGGAGGAATGTCTTCCCAACAGCAATCGCCATTGCTCCCACTTAAAAAAAAAAGAAACAAAACAACCTCAAACAGAACCATGTAGAAATGGATCCTGCAAACCAAACTTATGTATCACTGTTAGAATTACACAGGAATAATTCTGTGACCACACTTTTTAGTTTAGTGTTTCCTTTCTGCTTGCTTATCCATGTCATGTAGATTATGGATTATTTGTTCACCTTGGGATAGAAGCAGAAGGATATGTGTGTAATTAAAAGACAGAGCTGTTGTGGTATGTTTTCAAAGCAAGAATCCTTTGCATGGTGCCTTGTATCCTTGTTGCCAACTGCAAGATGGCCACATCCCAGCTCCATGTGAGAAGAACAAGACTGTGTCCCAGTCTACCCATTTCCAAATTTTCCTGCAGGATTTCCATGGAGGGTATCAGCAATCCTGGGGATATCAGAGGATCTGAGCTGTGAGGATGTGAGGAGCTCCACAGTGCCCAACTAATCAGCTTTCCTGCCACTGGGGCTGCTACATTCACCACCAAACATGTCCATCATCTGATGCAGACTGTGTTAGAGACAATCTTATCTCTTTCCTGTATCCATATTCTCTGAAGAATGTCATAGAATCATAGAATAGTTAGGGTTGGAAAGGACCTTAAGATCATCTAGTTCCAACCCCCTGCCATGAGCAGGGACACCACACACTAAACTATGTCGCCCAAGGCTCTGTCCAGCCTGGTCTTGAACACTTCCAGGGTTGGAGCATTCACAACTTCCTTGGGCAACCCATTCCAGTGCCTTACCACCCTCACTGTGAAGAACTTCTGCCTTATATCTAACCTAAAGTTTCCCTGTTTAAGTTTGAAGCCATTACCCCTTGTCCTACCACTACAGTCCCTAATGAAGAATCCTTCCCCAGCATCCTTGTCTTCCTGTTCTGTTCAAAAAGAAGATACCCGTTCTGCACTAAGCATTTAATGTGATAAGTAAAACTTGTATTTAAATCCAAATTATAAATGAGCTACAACATCATCAAAAAATCTGTATATTTAGAGTTTGCAGAGATTAAAACAGTCATTTTAAAATAACGGTCATCTGCTTTTCCTGAATTCCAGCCTCTTCTAAAAGGTAGAAGAGGTGCTGGAAAGGAAAGATGGTGGCTGGGCAGACACTTTTACTAGTGACCTAGGGTCGTAGAAATAGAACTAAGATTGAAAACTCATATTGCCATAGGTAAGAAATATAATAGTAAGCCTGATTTTTATGTTGTATTGAAACTTCAGGGGAATTTTCTGTCTTGGAGCTCTATGCTGTTACCCAGTTCTGTTTAGAAGCTGAGTCCCTTATGGAGTCTGGGGTGACTCAAACACTTCTTTTACAAATAAGTTTTCTTCTGCATAGCTAATATTCTTTTGAAAAGCGATAGATTTTATCTTTATTCAGTGTTCACTTCGGGGATTTTTTTTCAGAATATTCAGAAGCTGTTCCTGGTCTGCCCACTTCATATGCTGCTATACTAAGAATCAAATCTGGTAGTTCATCTTTACCCTCATTTAATTCAAAGAACAGACCACGATTAAGCAGTCCTTCAATAGGAAGTGTATCTTCACCGGCCTGGAGAGGAGCTGCACAACATTATCACTCCCCAACAAATCTCTACCACTTTTCAGAGGCCTTCAAACATGATGGTAAGTCTAGTTTCCCTCTCTGAATCTTTGAAACATTTGCCAAAAGCAGAACATATTATCAGCTTACTTCAGTAATTCTCAGACATATTTTTGAATTTTATTAAACATCACAAAGTTAAAATGGTCCTC
>NW_009921356.1:0-1371 GCF_000696875.1 Nestor notabilis | reverse complement strand
TTAGCCCTAAAGTCACTAGTTAAAACTTTCTTAAAGATTCCTATGCAAAAAAGTTTCACACAGGTTTTGCTGCATGAATTTGAAATTCTATGACAGCACAGTTTCATCTAGTAAAATGTCAGTCCCTCTTTTATATATTTTTTCCTCTTTGGAATTTTTCTTGTTTAATCATGGATGATAATGATGTAAATTAAACATGAATACTAAATTTTATAAAACTACTTTTAATTACCTACTCTGTGATTTCAACTCGGTCATGCATGCACATATGTGCACACATGGATAGATATACCATTGTGATATGGTGTCATTGACCTCTAAATACTGAAATTCGTAGTAACAATACACCTTTTCTCATATTTGGCTACAGTTAAAAAAGCCACATTTCTGATACCTGCCATCTTTACTGATATTTATGTGAATTATGTACAAAGAAAGGTAGAAAGAAAAACAAAAGGAGGAAAGAAGGAGAGGGGGGAAGAAACAGGTTAGAGGATATTTAAACAATGATAGTCTGAGGAAGTAACAGAGGAAAGACTGGTGATTAATACTTCACAGATCAACAATATTCATGCAGTATGATGACTGTGATTACAGGATTACTGCTTTTTTCATTAAAGTCTTTGGTTTTGGTTTTTTTTCCCTGAAAGGTACCTTGCATGTATTGGAAGTTAATGATGTATGCATGTGGTTTTTTAAACAGAAACAAATTACTTGTATCACATAAGCAGATAAATTCTATTTCATAGAATTTCTGTAACAGGAGCAGGTTTCTACATGTGTCCTTCCTCTGCAGTGTTCTTTGTAAGCAGTGACTAGACTAAACTCAGTTACCACCCATGCCCAAGACACTGATAGCTCCTCCCGACCAACCTGATCTGTGCAGGTGAAAATCAAAGTTAGATTAGAACCAGAGTGTATTATCCTGGTCTTCACCAGCATGAACATGTAGAAACTGAAGGAAAAGAAGTCAGTAGCTGTAAGGCAAAAAAGAGTACAGACTTTATGAATAATATAGTACAAGCTGGAACCATAAAGCATCTTCTCCTCAAGTGACTGATTTTTGCATCATACTTTCTTGGGAAAAAAAAACCAAAACCAACCAACCAAACAAACAAAAACCAACAGCTGACATAAAGGCAGCTTACTGCTTTTAAATTTCATGTGCAGTTTGACTGTTATGCTTAAATCCTTACTTTGAGAGGTCTCCAAAAATTTTATGTCCTTCTTACTCTAAGAAAATTGGATATGGAATAGGATGCACATTCCACCACCTAAATCCTTGGCATTTGCAGGCAGTACACTAAGATCATATCTGATACAGGTCAGCAATCATGAGTCTTCTCATAGAATCATAGAATAGTTAGGGTT
>NW_009921355.1:2967-8556 GCF_000696875.1 Nestor notabilis | reverse complement strand
CCGGGGCCTCCTCTGGACTCGCTCCAACAGCCCCACATCCCTCTTGTGCTGGGCAGTGGTGGGAGGCTGCAGAGGAACCAGCCCCTAATGAGGTTTCCTTTCTTTTCTGGGGGCTCTCCAGTGGATTTTGCTCTGAAGGTGGTCCAGTGGTCGGACTCGGAGACGGTGCGGCTTCAGCTCTGGGACATCGCAGGTACGTCCTCACGGCCCAGGGAGCTGCAGGATGGAATCTGCAGCTCTCGATGCCTTGTTCCTTTCTCTTGTTTTTTCCCTTCTTCCCTTTCCCTTCCTCCAAAAGGCGTGTGCTGCAGAGCTCCCTCCCAGCAGCCTGCTGGGGGCAGGACTGCTCTGCTCCGAGGGGCTCCTTGTTTGCAGTGGTGATAGATTGCGCAGGTGATAGAGCCACCAGCTTTTCTTCCCTGGTTCAAAGCCAGAGCAAAGTGAATGGGAAAAGGGCTCATCTGGAGCCACGTGTGTAACTTCTCAGCAATGCGCATGTGTTAAAGTCCCAATTTCTGGCATGATAGCTAGGAATCATGGAAAGGTTTGTGTTGGAAGGGAGCTTAAAGTTCATCCAGCCCCAACCTCCTGCTATGGGCAGGGACACCTTCCACTAGAGCAGGTTGCTCCAAGCCCCTGTGTCCAACCTGGCCTTGATTCTTGTGTGGGATCTGCTGGGATCCAGATCTGGCTGCTCTCACCTGTGCAAGCAGAGCCAGCGGATCCCTTGGGAGCACCCAGGGCGAGGGGAGACATGGGGCTGGGTCGGGAGCAGGGAGTGCTCCAGGACACAGCATTGGATGCGATGCAGCAGAGCAAGGAGCACCCACTTTAAAACAGCAGCTCTGGATGTGGAGGGTGAGGAACACGGGGCTGTGGTTTCCTCTGCTTGGCCACGTGCTTCTGGAATCCCTAAAAAAGAAAGCAGGAAGGAGAAGTTTGCAGCAAGAAACTGGTTTCAATTTCAGCCCCAAAAAGGCATTTTAAAACATGGGAAGCCGATGGGCCACGCTGGGCACAGAGCTCTTGGGGCACCCTGAGCAGCAGGGGATGGACACAGCGATGGTCCCCACACACTGCTCCCCACCCCAGAGGTGTGCAGAGGCACTCGAGTGGCTTGAGGGGCCTCAAAGTGCTGAGCAGCGACTGGGCTGCAGGGAGCCCCCAGGGAGAGCTCCTGGTTGAGGGAAAGCAGGTCAGGGAGGGGATTCTCCCCCTCTGCTGCGAGGGCTGGAGCAGCTTTGCTCTGGAGCCAGGCTGAGAGAGCTGGGCTGGGGCAGCTGGAGAAGAGAAGGCTCCTAAAGAGGACACCTTAGAGCAGCTCCAGGGCCTAAAGGGGCTCCAGGAAACCTGGAGAGGGGCTTTGGACAAGGGATGTAGGGACAGGACAAGGGGAATGGCTTGAACCTGCCAGAGGGGAGATTGAGATGAGCTCTTGGGCAGAAGCTCTTCCCTGTGAGGGTGCTGAGGCGCTGGCACAGGGTGCCCAGAGAAGCTGTGGCTGCCCCATCCCTGGCAGTGTTCAAGGCCAGGCTGGACACAGGGGCTTGGAGCAACCTGCTCTAGTGGAAGGTGTCCCTGCCCCGGCATGGGTTGGGGCTGGAGGAGCTTTAAGGTCCCTTCAGCACAAACCAGGCTGGGATTCTGGTGTCAGAAATGCTGGTTTTCACCGTGCTCCTGACCCATGAGGTGTGACACAAACGCTCTGGGACGTGTCCCCATTGACACAACACAATCAAAGCACACAGCAGCACTGTGGAGCTCTCCCTGGCTGCAGTGGTGGTAGCACTGGCAGTACTGAAGAGCACCACCAGTGTGTGAGTTGTGCTGCTTTCTGAGGGGAACTGCTCTCTCCAGAGGGCCTGGGGCCTGCAGCAACACACGTGAGTGCTGGTGGCACGGTCCTGATGGGGCAGGGCTGGCTGCGGGGGGCCAGGCTGCTGGGATTCAGCTCCAGGGAGCTGGATGTGTGCTCAGGGACATGAAACTTACACCAGGAGTAATGCAGGTATCTGTGGGTGATCTGATCTCGGTGCCTCCATAATATTTCCCCATTATTTAAGTGGGGATTTGGTGCCAGCTGAGAACATGATGTTCTGTGACAAACGTGTTATTTGCATGGACAAACCTGGAGATGGTAACTCTGGGGGGTAATTTCTGTTCCCTTTTGATCCCGAAGGACAGGAACGCTTCACATCCATGACCCGGCTGTACTACAGGGAGGCCTCAGCCTGTGTTATCATGTTTGATGTCACCAACATCAGCACGTTCAGCAACAGCCAGAAGTGGAAGCAGGATTTGGACAGCAAGCTCCTGCTGCCCGACGGGAGCCCCGTGCCGTGCCTGCTGCTGGCTAACAAAGTGAGCAGCTCTGCTTGTGCTTGGGAGTGTGCCCAGGGGTGCGGAAGGGAAGGAGACCCCTTTAGCATTAAGCCTTGCCTAGAGGTGCCCCGTAGCTTGTGGTCTCTTTAATCCCTTCCTTAACTGCCTCTGTGAGGATTCTCCTCCATAGCAGGACACTGGTAGGACTTGATGTGAGATGGCACCAAGGAGATGTTACGAGCTGCTCTCTCCCAGGAGGCAGCACCTTGTGCTGTTGGAGCTCGAGCTCCGCAGCTCCTCAATTATAAAGCTTTTCTGTGGTGGTCTTTCACTTGCAGTAGCCTGGGTAAGGTGTGTGTGGTGCTGCGGGTGCTGTGGTGCTGTGGGTGCTGCCCGAGGGATGCCTGGCTTCATGTGGATCAAGTTTCCCTGTGGGGATTAGCTGCTGTCTTTTCATCATCTGTTTCTCTTTCATTTCAAGCCTCCCTTCATGCTCTTCCCTCGCCCGCACTGGCTCAGCAGCTTCCCAGATGCAGCCTGAGATTTGCCTGCTTTGAGAGAGCCTAAAACTGGAGCTGACTCAAGAAGATGATGGGTGGGCAGGAGAGTGGCTGTTCTCTGCTTCCCAAATACGCGTTCCCCTGGTGCTGTTATAAGGTTACCAGTTTGCCTGCACTAAGGAAATCTGTGCGACTGTCACGCTGCACTCACCTAATACAAGATGTTATCATCTGTACTGAATTATAGGCTGCTTTGGGTTGGAAGGGACCTTAAAGCTCATCCAGTTCCAAGCCCCTGGGTTCCAGCCTCACCACCCCCCCAGGGATGGGCCAGGTTTTCCCCCTGCCCCTTCCCACCATGCAGGTAACACGGTTCCTTGCTGCCCAGAGGCCAGGCAGATTCTGGATGAGTGACAGTGCTTCCCTGAACCTCCATTCCACGCGTGCTTGCCTGAGGTGTGGCAGCATCTCCGAGGAGATAAAGAGATGGCTGCTTGCAACATCCCATGAAGAGCCTTGCCCACAGAACCCTCTATCAGTTGCGATCTGGGAGCTGTGATGGGCTGAGCCTGCTGCCTGCCTGCACACGGCCGTGTTTGCTGAGGGGCACAACTCCCCTCCCAGCGTAAGAACTAAAAGGCTGAACTTCAAATGGGTGGTTCTTGTTTTGCAGTGCGACCTCTCCCCATGGGCAGTGACAAGAGAAGAAGTGGATCGGTTCAGCAAGGAAAATGGCTTTTCTGGCTGGGTGGAGACGTCTGTGAAGGAAAACAAGAACATCAATGAGTCCATAAGGTAGGCACAGTGGCTGGTGATCCACCAAAGAGCTAGTTCCCTCTCTCAGACCCGGTCTTTGAGGTGAGGGGAGGTGCTGTCAGTAGGTAACAAACAGCAGCAATAAAACACAAGTAAATCTCCCAAAGGGAACCTGAATTCTGAAAGGTCAGAGGTTTTTTCTCTCCTTGGTTAAGCTCCGATGGGCTTTTGGCGACAGAAAATCATTTGAACAATACCACGGATGTTTCTTCATATGCTGCCCTCTACCCAGAGGATGGGACTTGTGCGAAGGTGTTAGAAACTCTCTTGTGATGCACCAGTCCTTCAGGGGAGGATTTGGTCCTTTCTGAAAGGCGTTAGACTCGGGTTTTGCACTTCATCTTGAGGGCAGGCAGTCTGTACCTGGGGAGCCTCTTGCTGTGTCCCCATCCTAACCTGGACCCAAGGTGAGGTGGTTGCTGTGGTGTTATCTGCTCATTGCGGGGTCTTCTGGTGCTGGCAGGTGGTGGCAGTAACGCTGCTGTCAGTGCTCTCGGGCTCCTCAACCTGCTTGTCTAGTCAAGGTCTGGAGCTCTGTGTCCTTCCGGAATGAACTGCCATTGATTTTGCTGTAGTGCTGGCCCAGTGCCTCCTGTTAAAGACAACCCAAACCCAGCTCACGTGTGTTTGTCTTCTAGAGTCCTCATTGAAAAGATGATGTCCTCATCCACGGGTGATGGAAGTTCTGCTGCTGCCAGGAGCGGGGATTACATTAACATTAAGGAGCCAACCCCGCGGGGCTGGGCCTGCTGTTAGAGCACTGATGGGGCCACCTGCTTGGCTCTGGCAGCAATGTCCTCCTCTTGTTAGCACCATCATGTTTTCCTAACCTGGCTGTCAGTGGGTTTGGGGTTACCTTTGTTACATGCTCACGAGCTGCCCTGTGTTCAGTGCAAACTCCTCCTCAGCAGAGCATCACTACAATGACCTGGAGCGAGGGGTGGAAAGGAGAGAGGAGTGAGAAGGTCCCTCTTGCTCTTGTGTAGCAGCACGTGGAGCTCTGCTGTTTGTGATGGAGCACGGTCCGTGTTCAAGCATGTGGCTCGGGTTAATTTTAACAGATTTGGAGCACTTCAGCCCCTGCCACGTGCTGGCCTCGAGCAGGGCGAAGGATGGCAAAGGTAGATTTTTAATACTGTTGCACCTTTTATTCCTCACTACCTGCACCCACCACAGCCAAGGGCACCAGTCCCAAGCCTTAAGTGACCTTCATTCCATGCACACGCTCTATGCCTGTGGATTCCCAGTGTGGGATTGCTGCAAACTCTTTTCCTTGTGCTTTGGAACTACAGACCTCTGCTTACACATGCTGGAGGGAGCAACCCAGCTCTTCATTGCCAGTAACTGCCCTTAGGATGGGAAGCCAGATGTGGATGAGCTGGTGTCCTGTGAAATCACTGGTGGGATTTGAGCAATGGGGTAGCACAGCCCTTACTTTTGTACATCCCAACCGTGGTGCTTCACAGCAGAGACCTCGGGCTTTCATCACGAATCACCCAGTTGCCTCCGTTTGTCCCTTCTCACCCAGCCTCTGTCTAGCACAATCCCATGTCTCTGTTCTGCTGCCACTTTATTAGGGCATGGAGAGTGGAATGAGGAAAAGGTTGTAAACTCCTTTGTATGACAGAACAACAGTCCTTTTCACTCGTAGCACACCCTGTAGCCTGCCATCTCAAACAGCTTTGCAACTGCTGATGAATTGCTTCCCACAACTGTTCTGGAGCCAGGAGTGAATTTGGTGGCAGGGATGAAGTGGGACAGGGAGCTCCCGGAAAGCCCATCCGCTGGTTTTAGTGGTGCAAGGGGGGAGCAAAGGAGAAGACTTTGCAAGAGAGGAAGAGCACATCCCCAGGTACTGGCTGTTCAAAGTGGTTCTTGCCAACAACAAGAATAAATTGGTAAAAGCTCACTAGATAGTTACCATGTTTAAATAGTTTGACCTCATTCCTGC
>NW_009921355.1:0-2955 GCF_000696875.1 Nestor notabilis | reverse complement strand
GGGAGGACTGTGTTCCTCTGGCAAAGGCTTCCTTCTGTCTCTCTTTGCTGACTTTCTGTCATCTGTGGAAGGAGAAGGTGGTAAGAAGGTTGGTTGCCTTCACTAAGGACATTAAAGTGTGGGGTTTCGCTCTCTGGAGTTGAAAAGGATTGCTAAGGAAACAGTGAGGGCTGAGAACTGGAGAACTGCTGGTGTGTTCCACTGTGTCAATGTCTGGGCTAGGATTCTGTCATGCAAATACTGCCAAATTTGGGGTTATGGGCACTTAAACGTACCCTTTTCTGTGCCATTGGATTCATTGTAGAAACCTGTGAAACATGTAGAAGTGGTGAGCGACCAAATGGAACTGTCTAGTTGAATTTTACTTCCTAAATACTGTGTTAAAAAGACACGAAAAGTCATTTTTTTAACACTATAAATCTTTCTAGTTCTTTATATGGACCGTGGGGAGAAGGGTCTAGTGTTTTAAAGGCTTTGTCATGAAACCATTTAAGCTTCGTGTTTTGTTTATTGATTTCTCTCTGTGCACCTCAGAAGTGTTTCAGCAAAGAGATCAAGTGCTAGAGCTGTCCTTACAGAGGGGGAAACTGAGGCACACGGTGGGACTCTGCCCAGGACCCACTCCCTGAGGTCAGAGCTTGGCGCTGAAATGGCGATTCCTAATTCCTGTCTCCATGATCCAGCTGCTCACATGTCTTGTAGGAAAGTGCCTTTATACCTTTTGCATGTTGGTGTGATACGTGCCACTGTCTTTCTGGTGTTTGGACCTTCTTACCTGTATTTCTTCTTCCTAAGTGCCTCTAAAAAGCAAGCAGAAAGCCAGAGAAAGCTCTTTCAAGGTCTTCTTCCATGATACATGACTTCTGCTCTGCCCAGTGGTTTCCAGGACTGGTGTATGCCTTGGCCTTGGTTTTCCTCCCACACTGGTTGCTGCTTGTTCACATCTTTCTTACTTGTCACAGCAGCCAAGTGTCAGGAAACAAGTGTGCGCAACAGAAAGTCGTTGCTTGAGATGGGCATAACCCAACCAGACAGGAAAAGGATTTGACTGTGCAGATGTGTGTGTTCTCAGAGCGTGTGCTGGGGCACATCAGGTGCTTAAGAACGCAAAGCAAAGCAAAGCAATTCCCCCTTTGATTTCGTGCTGTGCAACGAAGGGGTTCAGAAGTGCTCTTTGCTGGGGCAGGCAGCGCGGGAAGAACGCTGTGAGATGGGTCGTGCCCGGCTTGTCCTGGTGGAAAGGATCCTGGCTTTCAAACACCTGAAAAGGAAAAGCCAACTTGGAGCAAAGCAGTTTCCAAGAAGTATTTTAAAGCAAGTCAAGCCTCATTCGTGCAGATGGAGAAAAACTTCAATCTTTCAAACATGAATCGGAAAAGCCTCAACTTGATTCTGATCAACTGTGCTCCACCGGTGTCTGCAGCAGGGAGGGAAATGCACTTGAGTTCCCCTTCTGCTGTGCCTGCTTTGACTGTGTACTCTCTGTGTGACTCTGAGCCAGCTGCACCTATTTCCCTCTCTTCCTCGTGGTGTTTCTCATTCCTGTAACTTCCAGTTGTGGTCGTGGGACTCCAAACCACATGAGGTTTAAGGGTGCATTTCACACATTGCTGACAGCACGCTGGGGGGCCACGCAGCTGGGAATTTTTCCTGTCATTGAATCTGAAAGCGTGAGGGCAGCCTATAGTTCAGAAATAAGTCAATACTAGTCAAACTTAGCCTTGTTTTGTTTGTTTAAACCACTTGCTGTTGCACAGAAGCGTTTTGGAGACAGGGTTCTGATTACTGTAACGTTTGCAGTGTTACCGTGTTGATTAGAAAGAGAAGAAACTGCTGGGAGGTTTTCTCCATCCCCATCAGGCGTGGATGCAGTGGTGCAGAGGTTTGAAATAAAAGCTTGACGTTGCTTATGGTGGTGGTGGTGCTTTCCTGTCTCCACAGAGCAGACAATGGGGTTCACAAGTTCAACCCAGAACCAGGGTATGTAGAAAACACAAAGTGTGAATGGCTCCGTGTTGCCAGCAAAGCAAATTAGATCCTTTCCCCTGAAATCTCTCTCAATTACTGCAGTCTGCCTGACCTGCAGGACGTCAGCACGCGGAACTTCATCTCTGAGTCAGTCCTCGTGGCTTTTAATCCAATAGAGGCAGCTCCAAGGAGAAAGGAAAGGGTGCCTTGATGTGGTTGGTTGGTAAAACACCTTCTTGCTTAGGGCTGAGGAATTCCTGGAGCGGGTTTTGGGGCTGGCTCTGCAGGCAGTTGCTCTGAATGCTCCCCTTTCTTTCCTGATCGCTTTGATTGTCACGACTATTGACTTGCACCAGGGACAGAGCACGTCTGAATTGATCAGGAAGATGGCAGCAATTCCAACAGAGGCAAATTAGGCTCAAGCAGGGCATTAAATGAACTCAAATTACTCCCATAATGAGGTAAAAAGCTGACCACAGTTGTACTGTCAGATAATCTGACGTCTTAAACCCATGTTTTTACGTACAGTTGTTAATGCAACAGAGGAACGAGCCTCTCTAAAGGCAAAGCAAAGCTAACTTGCAATTGCAGAAGCTGCCATTTCAATGGGCCTTGGACTAAGTTTTCTTTTTCCATGGCCATGGCAGCTCCTTTTCTAAACAAAAGGAGTCATTTGGGGTTTTAGGGGATTTGAAGAACCCAGAACCTTCCCTGGACTTGGGAGAAGTTGTGCACGTTCTTTGTATCTGCGGACTAGTGGAGGGGAAGTGATGAAAGCTGGTAATAAAAGTCCACACCTGCTGAAGGTGATGTTCTGCTTTCTTCAGAAGAAAAGTATTTCACAGCGGATCAGTGCAACAACAATACAGGTGATGTGCTATCAAAATACAGACGTGTACAGATTTATTGCAGATTCCATCACAACAGGACTTCTGGCTGGGGCCTGCAGGGACAGGTCAAAGAGAATGGCTTGAACCTGCCAGAGGG
>NW_009921354.1:0-963 GCF_000696875.1 Nestor notabilis | reverse complement strand
ATTTGCATGTAATTAACGAGTTATCGATGTCAATTACATGCAATTGGTCCAAGAGTGGTCTCATTTACATGTAATTAACCTGTTGTAGACCTCATTTACATGCAGTAGGGGTAAGATCGATCTCATTTACATGTAATTAAGTTATTATCAACCTCATTTACATACAATTAGACTCAGATCAGTCCCATTTACATGTAATTAATCTCTTATTAACCTCAATTACATGTAATTGGCCTATCAATTTCATTTACATGTAATTAACCTATTATCGATCTCATTTAAATGCAATTGGCCTAAGATCCATCTCATTTACATGTAATTAACTTATTATCAAGCTCAATTACATGTAATTGGACTAAGATCAATCTCATTTACATGTAATTAAGTTATTATCAACCTCATTTGCATGCAGTTAGACTCAGATCGATCTCATTTGCATGTAATTAACCTGTTATCGACGTCAATTACATGCAATTGGTCCCAGATCGATTTCATTTACATGTAATTAGCGCATTATCAAGCTCAACTACATGCAAATGGCCTAAGATCTATCTCATTTACATGTAATTAACCCATTATCGAGCTCATTTACATGCACTTGGTCTAAGATGGATCTCATTTACATGCGATAAACATACGCCCACCCCCATTTACATGTAATTAACTCAACTTCCACCTCATTTTCCATGTATCCAACCTAAACTCGACTCCATTCTCCTGCCATTAACCTCAGATCGACTCCATTTACATGTAATTAACATAATCCCACCCTCATTTACATGTAATTAAGGCAAGAGCAGCCCCATTGACGCCGAATTAACGTAGGACCCGCTTTATTGACACGACGTCCCCCGAGGACCCGCTCTACGTCCCTTCCAGGACCTCAGCTCCCGCCTCCTTTAAGCCCCGCCCCCTGCGCTCAGCCAATAGGAGCGTCCCGTTGTCCGGAGCCGCTGCCAGGAT
>NW_009921353.1:86435-86717 GCF_000696875.1 Nestor notabilis | reverse complement strand
TATTCTATTTATATACTTATGTATGGAGTTTTGCTGGAGGCACTGATAGGCATCTCAAAAGTGTCAGTAGTAGCATTAGTGTGAAACTACTCCTTTGGCTGCTGTTCTAGGCACACAATCTTTATTAAAAAGGGAAAAATAAGCTCTGAATTATTCAAATTCTGTTTGGCTTTATTTTTTAAATTTTGCCTGATACTCCTAATAGGCGAGATTGTGAATATCTATTCCCTTTGAAATTAAATTAACCATGAATTAAGGGTGCTGTTCTGTACCCTGACTGCA
>NW_009921353.1:65322-86404 GCF_000696875.1 Nestor notabilis | reverse complement strand
TGGCAGGAATAGGAACCCTTTAGTGAGATCAGATAATCTGCATGAATTCTTTGTAAATAGTTCTGTGAAGATGTTTTAGAGGTCTGGTATCAATGCAGTTCGAAAATTATAAGTTAAGGAAATGTGTTCACCTGAACAATTACTGTATTTTGATATCCAAGACTGATAAAGCTTATTCTGTATTGAGGAAGACTGATTCAAGGGATTCTGCAACAGACAACAGGCAACTTTCAACCAGGAGGAATTTCATCCCTTTTTTTCCTCATTTTTCTATAGTCCTGAAAAGTTACTTTCTTTTCACTATTATTTAGCTTGATGTAACTTTGGATTCAAATACTGAATAAGAATTCCATGATCCATAAAAACAAATTAAGTACAGTAATACCAAATTGAAAATTCAGAGTGAACACTGATGAATTCTCCAGACCATTCATTAATTTTACTTTTGTATTTCTCTAAGTCACTGATAGTTCTTGTTCTCTTAATGTGTAGGTGATTGGAATAAATGCAACTAAACATGGCTTTGACTTTTAATTAGGAATTTGGTAGTCTGAATAAATTCTGCAAGGGCTTTTCAGATTAATCTTTTCTGGTGCAGTCTGGTGATAAATACTAAAATTTTAAATATGATTGCATCAGTTCATCTGAACAGCATAAAAGCCTGAAACTTCTGTGATGTTTAGTTATGAGAGGGACCTGGCTGTCATACCTTCATTTTAACCTAATGTATGACTGTTTCCTGGGGAATTACACAACTGTTACCCCTTTAAACTCTGATTCCCATCATAATGCCTGGCTGCATAGTCCTCTGGTCATAAAACAGAACAACAGACTGTTGTGTTAGGAGATTAATAGTAATAAATCTTGCCAATCTAAAGCCTACAAGGAGCATAAGTTGCTACAAGACTGCCGATACCCACATTTCTTCTTAGTTTTTTAAAGGTATGATTAATTGTTCTCTTTTTTGCAGCACATAATTAAAAATCAAATACTTGGTTCACGCTCAATGTTTAATGTTAAAAATAAAAGGTCCATTCCTTATTTAAGTCTGATATATAAACTAATCTTTGTATTCTTCATTTCAGTGCAGTTTTTTTCCTATGCCTCTAGATTTTAAGCAGCATGTTTTAACTGAGAGTTTTAGGTTGGCAAAGCACAGTTGCTTGCTTGTGTAGGCAGGACTTTCTAGAACTGTATTAAAAATGCAAGAAGTATGTCTATCCTGGTCCCCATATCTGTAAATGATAGTGTATTTCATGTAACTTTTTAATGGTGTCCTGTACATGTCCTTTATATCCTAACTTTAATAACATTTTTGCCTCTTTGATTAAATTAATGACTATGAAATCATTTTGCTGTTTTTGTTGGTTAAGGTGAGCACTCCGGTGGTTACATCAACCACACAGGAAAAGCAGAAGGACAGTGATCAGTTTGAATGGGTCACCATCGAACAATCAGGGGAATTGGTGTATGAAGCACCAGAAACAATTGCTGCAGAACCTCCACCGATCAAGTCAACAGTTCAGACTATGTCTCCCATACCTGCACATTCTTTGGCTGCCTTTGGTTTATTTCTTCGTCTCCCGGGCTATGCTGAGGTGCTGCTAAAAGAACGGAAACATGCTCAGTGTCTGTTGAGATTGGTGTTGGGAGTTACAGATGATGGTGAAGGAAGTATGTGCTGCAATTATTATGTTTCTTTGTAGACCACGGCTAGATCGTTTTACTTAAATTTATTGACACTGTAATGCTTTTAGCAGGAAGTTAGAACTGGTTTGTGCAGACCTCTGTTGCTTTAGCATCTTTGATAGCCTTTTGTCTCTAAATACTAAATTGTATGGCAAAGTTTTGTCACAATCATCAGTGTTCAAGTGTTCTCATCTAGATGTCAGAGTAATTGTAAAATAACTGCAGATAAAACTTACAGTGACACTGTCAAGATGACAGTGCATTCAAACAGAACAAGAAGCTGGGTGCACTCAAATAATTGAGCAAACATCATACAATTCTGCAACCAAATGCAGAATAATATGAATAGGAGCATAGCTCATGTAGAATTAACTGTTCAGTAACACTGTTTAAGAAAAGAAGAGAAAGATCATAGTGATCAAATTAGCTAAGCAAGAGCTCTACCTTAATGGAGTGAGTTTAGAGGGAGAAATGGGGTGTCCTTCAATGAATGAACAGATTGAGCCAAGAGACAATTGGTAGTCAGTGTCTGCAACCCAACCTGGCATTCTGCATCTAGTTCTAATATTTGTGTTTCTTAGTGTTTTGAAAAACTGCAAGAGCATATGTGAAAGATGTTTGAGTACTTTTAAGACATTGCCTTTCATTATGACTTTGAAAAGAATGCTGTTTTTTCTATGCTGCAGTCAACTGAAGTTAGTCTATTCAGCAGCCTATAGAGTGGTGGATAACATGTAGCTCGTAAGACCAGCTGAGAAACTGAGAGTCTTGTTTGCTCTCCCTTCTGTTTTTTATTTGTGCCGTATCTAGATATAGGTCAGTAGACAAGAATAAACTGGATGAAGTAGTTATTAGCTGAAGGACTCTATGCAGTCCCTTTTTTATGTTTTATGTCCTTGGGTGGTTCCAGTCCCTTGTTATTGCAAGTAATTTTTCTTTCTTTTTTTTAAATAGTAAAGAGACCAACCCAAACCCTTAAAATTTGGGTAGCTTTCTTTTTCATGTGTGCATCAACTATTGCTGTTGGAATAGAGTTCCGGAAAGTCATTTTCCTGATAAGTAGGGCCTGCTTTAATTTACAGCCTAAATTTATTCATATCCAGTTTTTGCCCATTTATCATTGTGCCAGCATTGTTCCTCATCATAAATAGCTCTTTTTTCTCCAATGCATTTGTTGACAGGAATTGTATTCCCTCCTAGCCTTTGTTTTTGCTGGACTAAACAATCAGTTTGTCCATTTCCTAAGCCAAACCTCTGAATTCAACTTGGTGAAATGTGGGATCAATTGTACGCAGTAGTCCACATTCATTCTCTGTATATATTCTCCTTTTCTGTTAAAAATGCATTTTCTCATACACCTGGAACCTCTTTCTCACACAGCATGAAGAGCTGCACTTATATATCCATTTTGCTACACCTGCAGTTCTGCAAGCCTGTCGGATGGGCTTCTTTTCCAGAGGTGTTCAGTTTTATTTATGAAGATCCCAGAGGACTTTTTGTTTCCTTTGTGTTGCTGTCTTTACAGAGTGTCAGAAAGATACAAATTAACTCCTGTGTATGAGTGTGTGTAGTATATACATACATAGTATATCCATACAAATATAGACACGTGTATTTCAGTTTAGATCTCTGATGATACAGCTGATAAACTGTAAGAATAAGGGAGAAAATATATTTAGAGTAAAAAGCAAGCTTCTCAACAGAGTTGGCGATTTTGAAGTATTTTCGGATATCTCTATTTACATATGCACTGGGGAAGGAATGTGAAATGCATTGTAAAATACAGAAAAAATTGAGACAGTCCCACATCTGAGTATGTCGCATTAATAGGTCACTATTATTTGAAATGTAGTTTTGAAAAGAAGTAACTTTTGCTCATAATGCAAAAGGGTTAAAAATTTAAAATAATTCTACTACAAAAGATGCAGCTCATCTAATTAAAATTATATTAGTATTTCACCACGCATTCACCTTGAATAGCATCACAGATTGGATTGTGTCAGTGACTTAATTCCCACTTCAGGCACATGAATATGAAGAAAAAAAAAAAGACAAGCTACAGCTCCTTGTCAGCTGAGCTGCTATTAGCATGCTCTGACATGTACATTCTTTAACTTGCTAGAGTTGGAATTTTTCTTTTTTCTTTAAATTAGTCCAAAACTTTGTTTTCTTAATTCAGAAATAACAACCTGAAGTGTCATCATATACAGAAGTATACTCACTGTTATTCACAAACTGAGTTTTCCCTCTGGAAGTGGTGAATCAGATTTTATAACTTTGGTTCTTAACCAAATCCGTTAAAGAAATAAAGAAATATTCTTTATTCTACACTCCTCCCAAGTTGAAATTTCTTTGTGAAGAGAAGCATAAGATAGCTCACTATATCCGAATGCTTAAGACCTTAGTAGTTTTCTGTATGTGTTTCTTACAGATTATTGCAGAGATTAACAGGCTGTATTGAACTACTGAAAGAAAATATGGGTTTGATATTTTTCTTCTTCAATCTAGGTCATATCCTGCAATCTCCTTCAGCAAATGTGCTCCCAACTCTGCCCTTCCATGTGTTGCGCAGTTTGTTCAGCACTACACCATTGACTACTGATGATGGAGTACTGCTTAGGCGCATGGCACTGGAGATTGGGGCTATACATCTTATCCTTGCTTGTCTGTCTGCTCTAAGCCACCATGCACCAAGAGTGCCCAACTCTAGTCCCAACCAGACAGAGGTAAGTTTAGCAGCAGAATTATTGTCACTGAGAAGTAGTAGGAGTTTTAACTATAGAAAAGAAAATAATCTCATTGCTTTTGTCTAATTTCTGCAGAGTTGGCATTTTAATGAAAAACAAAAATAATTAGATAGTACTTGAATAAGTAATTGTCCTTGCATGTTGCAAATAAGCATAGAAATCATGAAATTTAACTAACAAAGAAGGCTTGTCATGAAGCATTAAGGTGTAATCAGTTTCTTTTATAGGCCCTTCTTTTTCAATGTATAAGAGGCATAATGTTCAACGGATAGTGGTTCTTTAATCCTCATGAGATAGCATGACCTTATTACCTTATTTAGTATTCATCATCTAAACTCTACTGGCTGCAAACTGTTTCCTCTTAAATGCTTCACAAACATAAATGAGTTGTGAAAACTAATGAATTAATGCAGCAATTATTTTATACCCATTTTACTGATGACTAAATGAGATCTAAAGACAAAAATTTTCCATAGCTTTCAAGATCCTGAATGAATTACCAAAATTAAACTTTTGCAAGGGTGCTTCCTGTATTATGCCTTCTATTCAGAATATGTATCCCCTGATTTTTTTTTTTAAGACTAGGAGTTGCCATTTCTGCATAACATACCAATTGTCTATGAAAGTGTTTAAAAAAACTTCATGACTTGCCCTCTTTAGCATTGTTGTGGCAGAGGCTTGCACGAAAAAGTTCTTTGTGACTAAATATGTCTAGGTAGTTGCAGAATATAGGGCTGTCTGTATTTTATCAGCTCTCATACTGAGGGGCTGAGCAAGGAAAAGATGAAGCTGTGCCTCAGAGTAATTCACTTTAATGGCTAGTCAAATTGAAGGGGAAGCTGAGATATTCTGCTTCTAATGGGGTATCAGGCTGCTGGCACATTAACGCTTTAAATTTTTGTGCTTTTGGAGGGAAAGGGCAACCATTAATTTTTATCTCTGCTTCAGTTCTACCATGACCCCTTAAACAGCTTGCTTTCTCATAATTTGCATCTGTTAGGTGATAGATGGTAACTTGAAACTAGAGATCCATCAGGCCTGCACTGAGGCTTGTATTTCTGAGGCCAGGCTTTCCCTTAAGTGCTTTAAGTCAGTGCTCGTGACAGTCCTCTTGAGTGTTAAGGGCATAACATGTTCATGAGTGATGTAATGAACAATGTCTACATGAGAATAACCACACAGCTATTTCATCACCGAGATGCATTACGTTCCCACTGTAAAAGTTGAATGGTGATTCCAGACTTCTCTCAGTATGGTACTTCATAGGTGGTAACTTTATCTCCTGTTGTGGTAATTTCGTATGTCATTTCTTTTCCTTCAAATACAACCCTTAACAAAGTTACTGAAGAAGAAGAACAGAACAGAAAATGAAATTTCAGAGCTTTAAATCAAGTATTACAAATTAAAGCTGGGACATCTACTCACGTGCCTGGTTTCCAGTAAGGCTGATTGTCACCCAGTAATGAAAGTAGCAAGTGCTCATTGCTTCCAAAAATTAAGTCATGTGGTTTAGGTGCTAAATATGTAACTAGGAGAGCATTGATTAAAAAGTGCATGTCAGTTTTTTCTGCATCCTTTTCACCAAAGACGTGGTAAACTTTCAAAATTAACCTAAGTGCTTAAATACTTATAACAGCCGAACAATGTTCTATTGGAGTTATGCTGGTAAAATGCAGTGAGGCAGACCATTGGAAAAAGCTGAGGCTTTGGAAAAATGCTTTCTCGCAGATGATTTTAAGGACAAGTTATTGTCCCCCTCTTACCTGGAGAGGAAATATTTCTGTGTATTTCAGTGCTATACATGTAACTTAAACCTCTTGCTGTTTGGGGGCATTTTTTCAAAATCAGCACATGCTTGAGCATCTCACCATTTCATTTTTGTACTTTTGATAACTTCTCTACTCCCTTCCCCTCCGTCTAAGTATGTTATTAAACTCGAGTAGGTGTTAAACAGTAGTAATTACAGAGCTGTGATGTTTACCTTGATACTAAGTAGCATTCTGATACCTTTCGTCATTTAAGCAGTGGTAGCACCTTAAAAGAGAATAAAAATGGACTTACAGTTCTAGTCAAATTGAAGAACCACTAACAACAGTTCAGTGCTGACCTGTAGTGGAACTACATGTATGTGGCAGTCTTTTCTATCTAAGCCTTTGAACTTCACTGGATCCTGATGATACCTTTATGAAGTTAATAAATTGGGATTACATTCTTTTGCAGAACAAAGGTTTTCTAAAGACAGTGTTCATAAGATGAAAAACGTGAAATTATTGTGACTTTTCTTAACTTAGCCACAGGTGTCAAGTACACACAACACTGCATCAACAGAAGAACAGCAGTTGTACTGGGCTAAGGGTACAGGCTTTGGAACAGGCTCCACAGCTTCAGGATGGGATGTTGAACAAGCTTTGACTAAGCAAAGGCTAGAAGAAGAGCATGTGACCTGCCTTCTACAGGTGTGTAATGAAATTTTAATGTTAAGCACTTGAAAAATTAGAACTGCGTGGTAAAAATGGAGCTTGTGTTTCTTCAGTCATACAGCAGAGTAATTATGGTATTTTGAGAAAAAACAATGTACAACCAACCACCTGTCTACATGAAAAATGGTCTAGACCATGTTTGGAGTGGGGCTGTTTTCAAACATCATTAGGCTGCTGCATAAAAAAGACCGCCGTGGGTAAGCCTGGCGACAGTTCTGAATTGACAGTGACCAAGAAGCATTCCAGTGTGTTTCCCTGGAGCTGCCACATACCTCTGTCAATGTTGCTGCATTCAGTCGAAAGTAAAAACTGCCCATTAAAGGAGGAGGATGTTGGGAACAGGCATTTTGGGTTTTATGCTAACTAATCTTGCCTATTCATTTCTCACATATTTTTGCTCTGCTTTAAGGAAATGCCCATACTTGTTACTGGTGCCCATGAATGTGTTACGTCAGTATAACAAGACCTCGCTCAGGCATACTATAAAATCATGAGTATGTCAATTAAATGGCAATAGCAAATCACTAGTAAAAGTCTGCCTTCCAAATGCCTCATGCTAAGAAGAAGAAAATCCTGCATAATTAGGCCTTTCAGTCCATTGTGAAATGTGACCAACCCCTGTTTGAAAATGAGATTCTATCTAGTCATGAAAAATTTCATTCACAGAACTGTCACCTCAAATGCATTAGCTACACTCACTGCTGGGGCAGAGCACAAAGGAGATGAAATTTCGAAAATGCCATGACCTGATTGATGAAGTTATAATTTTCATGTAATCAGTTATTTCAGTCACAGTAGGTTACAAGGCACAAGTATCAAATAAAATCTGAAACAACCTTCCTAAGCAAGAAAGTGGAAAATCACCTGAAGTAGCTTTCAACAAAGCTTCTAGGCAGTGTTTCGTATTATGCCATCCAGAGGTCCCTTCTCTAGACAGGTTGTTCAGAGAAATTCTGTTGTATGGAGGTGCTGATAAGACGCTGCAGCAAAATACCATGTGTAATGGGGTCAGAGCAAAAGAGGGAGTGTGAAAGAAAGGGGAAAAGGCAAATAGAGCCCCTGAGACCTCAAATAATCCAACTTTTCAAGCCTACTTTATTTTAAAGTACAACTGCACAAATCAGTCCCATGGAAGTGCATTAGGTTGTACAATGCTCTTGACCTGTGAAGGGAGGAGCAGATGTGCAGTGTGAGGTGACTTCTGCCTTCACTGAGGGGAAGGTTGCTCTTTGTTCACTTAAGCAAGAGTGATGCTCACAAGTGGTTGTTCCAAATAACTGTCACGCTCACAATAAGTTGTTGTTTTGTCTGTAAACCCTGAAATCTCATCCAAAGGGAAATTACAAAGGTTGTTGCATTTGCAGTAAAAAACCCAAACACACACTTATCTTTTGTTGCTAGTTGGTGTTCTAAAGTGAATGGGACTGATCAGCTGCATGTCTCAGTGTGAGCTGGCAAACTCCTGCTTTGAGTAACTCCAGGAGGTTTGTCAAAATTCATATTAATTGAACTTTTAAGGTAATTCAGAATTATAATGGTTATTTAATTTTATAATTGGCCAAAGTTGGAATCATGATATAATAACTGTATAGCATTTCTTCTGAGACATCTTTGGGACTGCTGAACTAAATACCAGTACCGAATTAGCAAACTAGCTACTGAAGTATTGTGGCGTCTTCCTCAAGGAAAGGAAGTTGTTTTCCCTAAAATAGATCAGTTTTGATGAAATATTTTTGTGTATTTCAGGTTCTTGCCAGCTACATAAACCCTTCAGGGAGCACATCAAATGGAGACACCCAAACTAGCCATGAGGGGAGAGGACAAAACAGCACTGCTCTTCCATCTGTTCTCCTAGAGCTACTCAGTCAATCTTGCCTCATCCCTGCCATGTCATCATACCTCCGCAACGATTCAGGTAGCGTGCCGTTGTCTCCTTCTAATCAAAGTTAGCTTAATTCTGTCAAATAAGTTTTTATATGAACAATGGGTAGTTCTGGCTGTTTCAGAATACTTGCCAATTTAGAATTGTACTAATGGAACATTCACTTGAGCCTTGGCAAACAAAATGATAGTGTTCATTGAAATACTCATTTGTTGCGAAAGTTTAAACTTTATTGTTTTAATGTCTTTTTTAAAATTTGAAATTAAATTCTCAAATGGTTGAAACTAACAGGAAGATGGTATTTCCATCTGCAAAGTTTACATTTTAGTTGTTCTACAGAAGATACATGGAGAGTATTTTATACAAGACCATGAATCTTACTGTGAAGAAAAATTGTCATTTTGTAAGAAAACTGAGCAAGTATATGCCTGAAGTTGGTACATGCTGCATGGAGTATTAGGGGAATTCTCTTTTACTTTGATCAAAGCTCTTTCTGCTATGATTAGGAAATGCATAAATAAGCCTTTTATCAAAGCTGCAAAATATTTCAAATACCTGGGAACAATGTAACTGTTGGTTTGTTTGGTGTTTTTTAAAGGAAAAACAAATGAGTTATGTTGTCATCAGAGTTCTACTCGTAATTTTAAAACAAAGATGTTTTGATAGTTTTCATCCAGTATCTTGGTGTGGAAACCATTTCCATGTACAAGATAGCGTCAAGCAGTAAGAGTTAAGCAAATGTCTATGTGGAACTCGTGGCAAAACCAGCAGACTGGGTTTGTGATGTGTTCAGTCTCACTAGATGATGGGCTTTAGTAGGAAGATTATTGACAAGCATTTTTTCTTCAGATAACTGTCAGCCTGAAGTTCTTAAACACTGCCTGAGCCTTAGGTTGGGTTTTTGTTCAGTTGGTTAGTTTGTAAAGATTGATTTAATCCTTAAGTAGCAGAAGGAGTTGTTCCAAATCTGAATAATTTGGTTTTGGACCTTATTTTGCCTGCCCTATTTTTGGAGTAACTGGTAAAATGTCTTACCTCATTACTGCAGTTGGTTTGGATGTCAGTTGTAGGGTTTGGTGATGTGAAATTCTTATAGCTTCTTTTTGAATGACACAATATACTTTATCTCCAAGGTAAAAGAGAAATCATCCATATCTTGAGTATTTACAAAGCTACATAGGACTAAAGCAAGAACGTGGCTCTCTTAATTTGTAGTAACTAGGGCATTACATAATCTTGTATGATGGAATTGAAGTAGTTCAAAAAGTCTGCTGAGGCCTCGTAGTAAAAATAAAAATATGAAGAGGTTTCATTTGCCAGTCTGCAGTATGACACCTCTCCCTAATTTTGCAATTAATTTGTTGGTTCTACTTTGCATATATTACAGCAAGGAAAATGAAATACATAGCTATGTATGAGCTTATAGACCAGGCTCATTATCACAAATGAAAATGTGTAAAACAATGAAGTAATTTTTCTAACAGATACTCAGAAATTCTTCTTTGTTGAGGTAAAAAGGGAAAAGTCATTGAAGACCTGGCAAAAAATGCTGTATTATCTAAAGGATGAAGCTGTTGGTTCTGAGCTACAGATGAATCATGGCTGTTGGAATTGCTTTTTGCTGTTTTCAATAGAAGAAAGTATCTGTCTGTCTAAGTCACCTTTAACTGGGAAAGAACAGTCAGATACTGATAGAAGAGATGAGATATGTGGCTGGCAGTGACAAGTTCAGACTAGTTTGGCTTTCAGAGACCATTTGTTCTCCCAAAGTACAAAGAAAAGGCAAAGTTTTAGTGGGAAATGTTTGGTTTAGGTATGTTTTCCATTGCCAGATTACTATTATTTGTGATTGGCAGGAGATGTTAAAATGTTGTGCTTGTGAATTGATGATTAATAAAGAGTAAACAAGGGAGATGCTTCCTGCTTTTTCAGCAAAAAGCTTTTATATCCTCGTCTGATTACAAATTCACAAAGCATGAGGTTATTTCTGTTGGAATTCAGAACTGTAAAAATCTGATGGTGGTTTTGCTTTGTTTGATCCAAGCAAAAGTCTTGAACTTCCTGCTGTATTTGTTCAAAAGTCAATACATGAAGCTATAATTAACAATGTTGTTCTGGATTTAAAAAAATAACAACAAATTTTCAGGCTTATATCAGTCAAGCTTGTCCTTGGAAATATAACAGGCTATCAGTGTGAGAGGGAGGATGACTTCTGGAAAGAATATGTTCTCTTCGTGAGTGTTTGAGTCGGATGCATTGAGTTTGAACAGAGTCCCTGAAAACAGTTTGTCTTAGTGATAGCCATGCATAATTCCGATGCAGTAATTACTGTTTCATTCAAAAGCAGACAAATAACTCTCACATTAATGAGTGTGAGCTGCAGGTGATGCTGGGGCTCCCAGTGCCACTAACAGAGTATCTGGAAACAGCTAACAGAGATGCTGGCTGTCACAAGAGAGGCACAGGTTGGGAAGATCTGGAGCTGTGTTAAGCTCTGGTACAACAGTCATAAGACTGAAAAATTCACTTAAACAATCTGTTTATGGTTGAAACATTTCAAATCTGGAAGCAATAGAACAGATTTGAGTCTTTTCTGTTAGACCTGATCTAATTTCAGGCTTCTCTATCTTGAGTATCTCTTCTTGAACAGGGCTGAATGCTTACCCAGGGGGTGTAGGAAGGGAAACAGGATTAGTAGGAACAGTCATGTACATGGTATTCCAATTTTGAGACCAGTGTACCTTCTGCTGTCAAAAGGTACTTTCATGTGGAAGAAGCGGGTAACCATATTCTTCCTGTAACACGCTGGATTGAGGAATTAGGACACTGCACACAGAATGCTGATAGAGTGTTCCCGGGTTCTGGCACCCCAGCAGGAACAAGCTGTGCTGGGCACAGTGCTGCCAAAAAACAATTTTCAGCAACTCTGTAACTTTCTCAGACCCAAATGGATGCTGGTGGGACCAGTTAAAAGCTACACTTACGCTGTGGAGGTATTCAGCTAGGTTTTAGGTTTTGCCTCAGTAGTTGCAGTAACAGTGATCTTCAGGCACACACACATATGTATCTGTCATATGCATAAAATGATGTGGGAAAATTTGTCTCTAAAGAAATACGTGCAGTGAAGCTGCAGATAGGCTGTTTGCCTTTGTTGCACAGTAGGCTGCTACCACTGTGGTGATACAAGGTAGTATTTTGGTATTGGTGAGAATTTTGTTTACACATGTTCATTTAGGTACAGGTATGATACATCCTGCTTGCAAAGCTGGCTTGGCAAGTCCTTGAACAGTTCCAGTATCATTATATATAATTGGCCCATGTCACAGTTAGAAATTTATCTAACTTTTTGTTGTTTAAATACGTTTTGCCATCCCTGTGTAATTTACCCAAAACGTACATGGGCTAGATTGTTATCTAGATTTTTCTAGGTAAAAGGAATATTGATCACGTAAGGAATGCTCACATAATGTTTAATCTTTTAGAAACTTCCTCACCTTGAAGCAGATCATTACAAACGAGATTGCTCTGACACATTCTGCAGCTTCATCTGCATCAGAGTGAGGTGATTGTGGAGTCCTTGAAAATTGTGAACTGACCACTTCCATTAACTTCCATAATTGCTTTTTTTAGGTTTAGCTGTCTATGAAGGACTTTCCTTATTATGCAAGATAGCTCTAGTCACAAAAAGCAATAGCTGCTCCATCGTGTTTCTTGGCAATTTTTTCCTGTGCTTGTTTTGTATCTTGTTATGGCATTACTGTGGCTTTTATTGTCTTTCATTTTATAAAGGAAAAAAGTTTATCTTTGTAACATGGTGAGATTTTATTTTTTTTATTTATTATTGCTATTACACTTGTGTTTATTCCTAAGCACTTAATTCATGTTTACATTTGTAAAACTTATGCCATTCTTTTGTATTGTGGAACATCTAGCATGCATTTGTTACCATACAGTTATGCACACTTGACACCCAAAGCTATCATGTAAAATCTTTTCACTGTTGTCTTGTATACAGCACATTTCATTTGAAAGAGTTAGTGCTGTAGAACTCTTAAATGTGTACACTTCTCTCCTTGAACAAAATGCACAATAAAATTTACAGTGTGCAACAAGAGGTTCCCAGCAAATGTGAGACCATCAGATTCTAACTTGAGTACATGGCTATCTTGAGGGTCTAGATTTTGCTAAGAAAGAGCCACTTGGCTGGTGGACTTAGGTTTATGGAGACTAATAAAAGCTGGCATTTACAAGTGGGAGAGGAGAAGGCAGTAGTTAATGAGGTTTATAGAGAGAAGGCAGTGGAAGGGGAATCATGAAACAGAAGGAAAATCAAGTGACTTCTAGGACAGGGACTATTTTGTTATGGGCTTGGACAATAAAAAGCCCAGTGAAGTTGGGATTTATCATTGATACACAATATTAGGTAGAATGTTCATGGTTAAAAATGTACTTGTACTGGTTTGTTCATAAACTAGTATCTAGGAAACCCTGAGATGACTTAAACTTGTTTAAAGCTGAAGAGTGCAAGAGGTTTGGTACCACCTCTTCTTTGGAAGACAGACCTTATCGCAAGTTGCAGAATTCTCTCTGTTTGAATTCCTAGGCTTACAAGAAGCAGGTGATACTGTGAATTTAGCTGGGGTTTTCTTGCATACTCCCCTCTTAGCTCTCTTAGCCATCCTTCCTTCTTTGGTGGGCAAAGTTTCCATGTGATGTGGTCAGCATAGCTCATGTTAGATTAGCTCACTCTTCCTTGGGTTTGACTGCTGAGAAGAGATGATGCATTTCTATGTGAGGGCTTTACTAAAAGGATTGTGTGTACTGACCAGCATGTTCCACTTCGTAAGAGCCCAGTATTTGCTTTTAATGAACCTTTCATAGTTTACGAAGTACTGTCACACTCTGGACTTGTGGATTCATTAACAGTTGTGCTGCTTTATTCTACTGTCCAATACCTCATTGTGAACTTCATTTAGTAAGTTCTGTGGACAAATCTGTTGAACACATTGAATTCTTTTTTCTGCCTCTTTTGATATACCTTTGTTAGTTAATCCATTGTAGTCATACTTTTCAGGCCTTGCCTCCTTACCTCTGAGTTTAAACTACACTACATTGTGTGCTGAAGTATGGCATTTCTTTTCTATTAGTCATGCATATTTTGAAGGTGTTATATGGTGTTGCTCTACTGTTTGCAAAGTAGTCCAGTTCCACTGGACTGAGTAGGCTGAGTACTTCAGGAAGTTTGTATTCCCTTATGGCTATCTGAAGTTGGTACACTGAGCTCATTCAGCTAAGAGTACTACTACATCTTTATTCATTGCTGAAGGTGTAAAGGTACTACTGCGGTGTAAAGGTTGAATCATCATGAAATTCTGCTTTTCCCTGGACTACTGACTTTACTGTGTCTAATAAGAGGTAGTTCCTGTTATGATAATTTATGTCTTGGGTGGCATGGTCTAGTGTGAGGCATCCTTGCCCATGTCAGGGGGGTTGGAACTAGATGGTCTTAAGGTCCTTTCCAACCCTAACTATTCTGTGATTCTATATTGTTGAGATTCGTATGCATATATGGGGTTAAATGTTTAAGCACCAGAGCTGTATACTGGGCTCATTTAACTAAGGTTAGACTTAGGTCTGCATGAGTATAATAGAGCACAAGTATTACCTGTTAAGAGAGGACATTAGACTTCTGTTTTAAAACAAAATATAGCTCATATGCCAGCGCAGTCTCTAATGATATTATTACCCTTCGACTTCCTTCAAAGGGTCAAAGCCTTTTGCTGTAAGTGAAATGAAAAGTTCAAAGGCAGTCTAGATAGACAGTATATAATTACTAAATTAAAAATTCCACTGGTTTTCGTTAATGTTAATGAACTCATTCATTGGAAAAAGGAATGATGCCAAACCTTTACCACGTTTGGCTAAAACTTTGGGATTGCTTTTTGTCTATTTTGCTGTTGAAGTGTTTGAAAAAAAAGATGCAGTGTTTCACTCCATTGCTGATGTACTAGTTGATTCACAATTTTGAGAAGAGAGCTATGCACTGAAATGACATGAAATAAAACTGTTTATTTATTTCACAGAATTGACAAGTTTCAAGTAACTTCAGGATCAAAACAGCAGTAATTTCTACCTAAATTTCTTATTTCTGTTCAGTTTTCAGGTTCTTGTAACCTCATTTTAAGACCCATCTCAAATATCCCTGTATTACAAGATTAATGCAATAATATCCATAAGTATGTCGATATGAAGTACATTTAAAAATTTAATAACGTATTGACTCTATTCTGTAGTCTTAAATAAAGATGAATAACCTGCATAATTCCTCTAGAATGTAGCTTAGTTTTATAGAATGCTTTGGTGCTTCACGTACTGAAAATGAGTACAGAATACTCTTGTAGTAGGACTTGCTGCAGACCATGGATAGTGAATAAATTTTCTTGTCTGCACATGCTTCCTTTCAGTGCAGCCTCAGCTCTCTTTATCAGTTCTTCTGGTTGAGCCAGTATTGGCTCAGAGTGCAGAACCAGATTATACCATCGTCTACCTCATTCATCCTTAAATCAGTGTTACAGAGTAGTTTCTGCAACTGATGGAAATACCGTTGCCAAATTCATTCTGTTTGAGATCCCTGATCTTATTTTAGGCATGCACTTGTTTCAGAGTGACTTCCAAAGGCTCAGTTAGTTTAGCAGTAATGAAGTTGCATACAGTAATAAGCTATCACCTATACAAGGGAGGTATTGCACTGGTTATCATTTTGTGGAAGGGCTGGATGTAGCTTTGCAGCCTTGGAGAAGGAACTAAACTGATTTTTCAGAAATGCAGCTCCTCCATTGTTCCTTTGTGGCACTTGTCACACTAAGAAGGGTATTCAGTAAAATCAGTGTGTCTTTTTTTTTTTTCCTCTGTGTGTGTGTTGATTTTTTTTTAACTGTGTTTTTAATCCTAAGCTCTCAAAAGTAGCTTTTCTATTAGAAGATACATGCGAAACGTATTAATGTATACAAAAACTTCTATGATCTCAGACTGCAGTTTGAATCTAATTCAAAGACATACATAGATTTAATTTAAAAGGTAGAAGTAGTTTCATTAGTTTCAGTAGATGGAACATGCGTAGGAGCTGCAATTCTGGGCCTCAGTCATAAGTGGTACAAAAAGGGGAAAAAATCTCTTCAGAACTTGGTCCAGAAACAGAGTACACTGTTCTAGGCAAAGATGATTAAACTTGTTCTCCATGCAACACTGGGAATCCTTGCGTGATATGTTTCATTTTCTTGAATATTAGCATCAGGGTGAAAACATGTAGGTTGTTTTTGACTTATGTTAAACACATTCTAAAAATGGCAAAATAGAAAATGTAACTTAAGATTTTTTTTTTCATTTAGAGAATATATATTAGTGTGTCATTGTAATTATTATTTCTTAAAAGAAGTACTGAAACTATTCTTTATTTTTTCACACCACTTTAAAGGATTTTTAATTGGAAAAGCACATTGTCAGTATAGCATGATGATTTCAAATACAGATTCAGTAAAGGCAAGAAAATCTAACCTTTTTCAGCTTTCCACAAGACTAACAAAAATGCTGCAGAATATAGTCAATAGTTAAAATTTTATTTGTAATAATACAATTTTTGGTATAACAGTGTTCTTTTTTCCACACTTATTATACATCAGTGTCAGTTACAAGCCTAAATTATGCTGATCTAAAAAGAAACCTCTTTTGTCTGTTTTCTGGTCTCAGCTATGAAGAGACATACTGCACAAAACCATAGAAAGCATCATGGGGCTTGCTAATATATATTTATATATTCATCTCTTTCTATGTTCTCATTATTTTCAGTGCTTACATTTCTTGTCTTGCTTGTTTGCTGACAGTCAAACAGTGCCATCTCAGTTTCTGCTGTTTGGATTTTGTCTGTTATCAATGAGAAGTTGAACATCATCTGCCTTCATTTACGTAATTTAGCACCCTAGCTGGGCTCGCAGATACATGTAGCAGTCACTGAAGCAGCGCCCTTAGTCACACACTTTGCTCTGGAATGTTTTTGATAATCTTTTTGGACAGTGGTGGGTTTTTGCTTTAAAAATAGAAATAATTCTTACCATCGCTGGTCTTTGCACAGTGTGCTGTGCAGTTGATGTTCAAAAATGTCATCAAAGGGTGGTGTAGATGTACACAAAAACAATAACAAATAAATTGAGCACAGTTCCAATAATCCCAAGCAGGGCTAAGATAGATTCTTCTTTTTCCTCTTTCTCTTCTTGCCTTTTTACATCTTCCAGTGTTGTGATGGCAGAGGTCCCCATTTTTCCTGCAAATACCTTCACCAGTATTCTGGCAGCTAGCTAGAAGAAAGCAAGCAAATGATATGTCTGGTCTGACAAACATTCAAGCTTGGTCTGTTTAAAAACAATTCTGTACTACTTTGCACAGTATTTCTTAATGCTCTGTTTATTGAGTTGTATTCGTCTTTTGTTTTATTTTTGTATGTACGTGTCCATGTTAACATTAATTGTTCTGTAGATACAGATTTGATAGGAGTGAAAAATAGCTTGATGCTTCAAGCCAGTTAATATGCTTTACTATAAAAGAAATATAAAATTTGTCTTTAGCCAGCTAATGTGTTTCCTTATAAAACAGGGAATTGGTGAAAGCAGGTATGTGGGCATTGTCAGATACTCTGAAATGCCTGGGGAGATTATGTGAATTTTCAGCTGTTAAATATTTAACTATCACAGTACAAAACCAGTTGAAAAAATTCACGTCTGCTGTTTTTGAATGTGGGAAATATGCCTCCTTAACACAGTATCACAGTCTTTTTTTGACCAGTGAGCCCTAAGGTAGGCAGTTGCAGGTGAGATCTTACCCTTTTACTTGTTTAATAGATCAGCTTTTGGACATCCATGCAACAGTAAATGTTTGACAGAAAATGTCTGTCTCTTCAAATATAAAGGTTGCTGTTGTTGTGATTATATGTCCTGTATTATTGCAGTATGCCAAAGGACAGCAATATTTTTATAATAGCAAAATTCTATGCAGTATAAGAAGACTTGAGATAGACATTTACAGATGCGTGTATGATTTATTACCTTTTTTGTTGCAAAAGTGAGGTTTACAGGTCGTCTCTATTAGTTGCTTTTGAACTCTTAATTTACAGTCAAATTTCCTGTAAAAACATCTTTCCTGTAAAATTATGTTCATTGGTGGCTGAGATGCTGAACTTACATGTAATCTGCTTTGCTGCTTTGCTGCTTTATCCCTATTGATCAGAAATTTCTAACCTTAAACCAAAATTTGATTGGGATTTCTACTAGTTCAGATAACCCGCAATTTACTGAAGATTTGCAATCACATATTATGCTGTAATAGCATTTTTTTCTCCTGGCAAACATCTGTAATCATTGGAGATAAATGTATTTCTGCTATGAGTCTAAATTAAAGCCATCAGCTCAGAGGATATCTCACAGAAAGGTAAAAAAACCAAAGATGTTTCTTACCCTACATTGCATCAGGAATAAAATGTCATCAGACATGCTTCTTACTCGTTGATTCAGTGGCAAACCAGGCTTTTATCTTCATGAAGGGGCTGCTTTCCTCACTCAGACAGACCAGATTGGAGCATGAACAGTTCCTTGATGAAGAAGTTTATCGGTGAGGATAATAATGTTACAGAATCTTCCAAATGACTGGCCTTCTCTCTCAGTAATCCACTAAAGCAAGTCTAGTCGAAAAACAGTAAACCCCTTTCTGGTATGATCCTCACTGTTGACTAATTCTCATTAAAACTGAGGATTTTTTTTTTCCTTAGACGATGCAAAGCAGTGAGATGCATGCTGCTTGGTTTTGTCCTGGGAAAAAGAGAAAAATCAAACCCCACAAAAAACCCCCAAACAGCTCCTGCGTTTATTCAGTTGTACTTAGTTATTTATTAAGACTTCAGAAAAAGCCAGCCTTTGATTTACTCTGTGGCAGCCGTCTGAAGAGGCTTTCTCACGTTGACACGCTGTAATTCCAAATGCAGCGAACTACGTGCAGTCACACTATGTAATTTTAGTCCAGCCTGAAAAAGGATGAAAAGAAGTCTGCTTTACTGGCAGTCGTGTGAACGCTGCCACACACCTGCATTCAGAGCCTCCAGAAAGAATTCCAAGGTATTCTTCGGAGCATTGCATAACTTAGCCAGGCAAATCTGAAGAGAGGAATGACAGTGGCTTTAGTTGCACACTGTGGTGAGCTGTGACATTGATTAAACATGCAGTTGGCACTTGCTGAATAAAGAAGGAGCTACAAGCCACCCTTGCAGACAGTGAGTTGCATAACAATGTGCGATGGCTCTGCTGTTTCATTGTCAGGCCCCGCACATTTTAATCCTGTAGCACCAACGCAGGAGAAAGTGTGCAGTGTAAGGAGGAGTAGAGTTAACTGTACTTTGGGGTTTGCTGAAGAAGTGCTGCATGACAAATGGTGACATTAAGGCATTCAAGCTGAATGCTGTTTCTGCCTTTTGTCTCTTTATGCTTTGTTTGACAGGCTATTGTTTCTATGGGAAATGCTGCTTCTAACGCTTTTCCTTTTTATTCGCCACCCAAAGAATGCAGGTTAGTGCGTAATTAATGAAAACACAGACTTGCAGAAAAATAGTCCTGTTCTGATTTCATAGGAAGCAGTAACACGGTGTTTTCCTGGGTAAATGAGAGGTATTTTTTGCCTGCCCTATTGGAAACGGGAGGGAGGGAGCTCTGTGAAGTCTGCTCTTCTTCCCAATCTCTTCAAATAAAAACCTACAATTTTAATAACCCTGCAAGTAGCTGTGTTTCAGGTTTTTTTTACTCAGTCACTTTAAGCTGGGAAGGCTACCAGTGCAGTGTGTTTTCATTGGTACAGCACAGCTTCTTGATATAAAGGCAACTGCATTTTACATACACTGGAAAACTTACGGTTTTTAAAATACTTACACAATATCAAGCAATTCAGAATTGAAAAGTAGAAAAATCTTATGCATATGAAAAATAAAAAGATAATTAATTTCACTGAATTCAAACAGTAGGAATGGAACTAGAAACCTGGATCGCTTTCTAGAACAGGTATTTTAGAAATTACAAGGTATTGTTTGAAATTGAGTTCTCAATAATCTTTTTGTGAGAAAGCAAAAGAGTAAAATCATTGCTTTAAATACTTCCGTTTTAAAATTAATTTACTTACACATTACATTTTGCTTCTAGTTTTTCTAAAGTATTGAAGTACATTTGTTAGTTTCTCAATAGTGGACAAAACTGTGTATTTTACATGTGCATTATTTGAATGGTAAATACCATGTTTGAAGTACCATGAGTTGCATGGTGCTCAGATATGATTTGCCCTTTATCCTGAAAATAATGTTGCCTCAGTGAAATTGTTCGACTCTAAAAAGTAATTAGGTTAAATCTCTCCAACATAACTTCCTTAAAATATATTTTAATATGTCTATCTGGTCTTCCATTTTAAGCTCTTCTCTTATTCTGAAAAGGCTGCTGCAGCTTCAGTTGTTTATGGAATTGTTTTCTGCATATGTATTTTGAATGTATTTCTGTATTCATTTAGATCAATTCAGAGATACAAAGATGGTGAGATTTTCACCTGTGTATTCTGAACCATTTGCATTGCTGAGAGCATGTCACAATAACCAAATTTTCAAGCCATTGTACAATATTAACCCTCTGATGTTAAAAATCAACCCTTTTCCTTTGTGAAATTGTGCAAAGTGCATCTTTAATGATGAATGGTATACTTGGAGGGTAGGAATCTGTCACCTTGGCAGGACAACTGTATAAAGATTCAAAGCCAGCAGAAGAATTTCTTGCAATATTATCAAGTGTAAATAGTGCCAGTAAAGTAAATTCAGCAGCTCCACTGTGAATAGCCAGCTAAATAAGATGTATCCACAGAGAGCAGCAAAAGATTCATAGACTATTTCTTGGCCTGGTTATTGGCATGGTTGAGGTCTGGTAGTAGTCTGCTGTTGTGATGCAGCTGGTGCTTCAGTGGCTAAGGTGAACCCAGGGAAACAAATCTCTCTGTTTTCCCTCTGCATGCAGTCGAGGGGGAGCAACACCGCCTGCATGATTCAGATCCTATGTTTGCTATGGTTCTTGGTTGGAGGCATTTCTCCCTTCTCATCCTTCTGCTGTATTGGTGTGCATGTCTGTGTGGATATGCCATGAGCTGGTTTGGAAAACAGACCCAGCGAAAAATAAATCTCTTTCACATTAAAAGGGATGGAACAGTAGCTGCTTAAGCTG